>NC_138222.1:56301150-56338650 GCF_964197995.2 Scardinius erythrophthalmus | reverse complement strand
TAGATGAAGTGTGTGGGGAGTCGTGGGAGAGTTGTGTGTTCTCGTTAGGCCTAGTGCTGTCACCAACTGTGAGTGTGTGAGTGTGTGAGTGTGTGTGAGGCAGGAAGCCTTCGGGGTCGTGATCAATTGACCATCTCTCACACTCTGTAAGTAGGTCACGTCAAACCCCAGGCCCCCTAACTGACACTTACAAACTGTCACACCTACACACACACACACACGCTAGGGCATTTTGGTCATTTTGTCCACTCAAGCACTCCACGGAAAATTCAACTGATTACTTGAGAGGATTGAGGGGCATCTGCGCGGTTTTTGTAAAAGTTGTTAAATTTAACAATTGTCCGATTTTTTTTATTAAAATAAATAAATAAAGAATATATATAGGCCTATATACATATAGTTCAAAAGTTTTTTTAATGTTATTTAACAAAGTCTCTTCTGCTCACCAAAGCTGCATTTATTTGTCATATAAAAACCGTAATATTATGAAATAGTATTTCAATTCAAAATATCTATTTTCTATATTAATATGTAATTTATTCCTGCTGACTTTTCAGCATCATTACACCAGTCTTCAGTGTCACATGATCCTTCAGAAATCATTCTGATATGATGATTTGATGCTCTTATTATTTATCAATGTTGGAAATTTTGATGAATAAAAGGTCAAAAGAACATAATTTACTTAAAACAATTTTTTGTAACAATGTTGTTTTTAATGTTGAATAGCATGTATGGTAAACTTTAGTTTAGGGTCCAATTCTCACTATTTACTAGTTGTTTATCAGTATGCATATCACTAGGATATTGGCTGTTTATTATTACTTATTCCCCCGGTTTCCCAGACGAGGCTTAAGTCTAGTCTCAGACTAATATGCATGTTTGAGCTGTCTTAAAGGAGAACTCTGGTCAATTTTAACATTGAGCTCATTTTTTTGTACATTTGGAGTGCTGTCAATACAGAGAACAACGACAAAAATCGGTGTTGCCGAGTTATTCTATTTTTAAAATTTGCACCCTATTGACTTCAATGGGGCAAGTAGTAAGCCTGCTTTTAGCCTCTTAACATCCTTTAAGTGTCATTACAAGTGCACAGAAAATGTGAGTGATTCCTTCTGAGTGAACACGAGTGGATCTGACTGCAGTAGATGTTAGAGATATTAATAAAAATGAAGTTAATTCAGCCAGCGCTCATACGTCTGTTTACATCCTGTTTTCGGTGGAAGGCCATAGTAATCGATTGTCGAGTTCACGCGCATAGGTTTAGTGCCTATGATCACGCGCGTGAACTCGACAAAGTAAGAGTCTTACTACTTGCCCCATTGAAGTCAACAGGGTGCAAATTTTAAAAATAGAATAACTCGGTGTAGGCAACACCGATTTTTGTCGTTGTTCTCTGTATTGACAGCACTCCAAATGTACAAAAAAATGAGCTCAATGTTAAAATTGACCGGAGTTCTCCTTTAACTGAAAGCAACTTGCACTGACATATCTTAATATGTCACAAAATTTGCACACCAGTAATGTTTTTTCTAAGGCACGTTTATAAAAGCTACTTAAATGTCCTAACTAAACTAAGGGCTAATCCTGGCTTAATCTAAGCCCTGTCTGTGAAACCGGGCCATAAAGCACATATTAATGCCTTATTCTGCATGACTGTATTCTACATCCCTTAATCCTACTCAACTTAACTCAACTACCTTACTAACGATTAATAAGCAGTAATTTTTAGAGTTTATTGAGGCAAAAGTCGTAGTTAATAGTGAGAATTGGGCCCTAATCTAAAGTGTCCAAACGTATCATTTTGAACGATACTATTTGGTCTTCATAACACACAAACCTGTATTTGTTCCTTATTTCAATTTAACTTAACTGGTCAGGATGATTTAATAAAGAGAGAGAACTTAGAGGTCCACGTACACACACACTGTATTTTTAGCACAGGCATTAACACAAATCATAGGGCCTCAGACAAAATCAGACAACACTTATCACTACAACGGCACAGTCAGACGCCACGGAGGACGGAAAGGTTTACAAATTGTGCACGCTTTGAATACAACTGCAGATGTCCCAGTTTCCGTTGATAACTGCTGTTCCTCTCCTGTCTTCCGACTGTGTGTGTTCTTAACTGAAGAGACGACGATGCAAATGTAGTCTGGCTCCATGAGTCTGTCTGTCGCTCCGGTTTACAGCTCTGAGTTCAGTCACCTTCGGCCCACAGAAACACACAGATATCTGATCCGAAACACAGCCGAACCGACCTCAGACGGTCTGTATCCTCAGATTATTACTGAGCAGTTGTGATCTGAACTACTAGAGAAACAATTCAAAGCTAAGGTACAGTATAGAGTAAATATAGTGCTATCTCACACAGATCTGAGCTCCCATTCTCTTAGATCTGACAACTTGCCGATCAATTGTTTGCCACATATCAGAGCTGATTCCAGATCAGAAGGCAGACAGAGAGTCAATAAAAGCTAATCTTTAGGAACATGAAAGATTTCCTCTGACTATCAAGTTCATCTAACCAACTCAGAGAATAGAGGAAGCCAGAGGAGGACAACAACAAACTCTTCTGATGGTGCAGAGACGTTGCCGGTGGTTGCGGCTCAAGAAACATTTCTTAATATTAGCAATGTTGAAAACAGTGATCTTTGATGAATAGAAAGTTCAAAAGAACAGCATTTATTTGAAATATAGAACATTTATAATATAAACCTTTAACATTAAAAATGGATTTGCTGTCTCTTTTGATCAATTTAATGCACCCTGTATGCAGAGTAAAAGTATTCATTTCTTCTTCTTTAAAAAATTGACCAAATTGCATGATACTTAACGAGGAAGGAAAGAGGAAAAGAAGGAAAGAAGAAAGGAAGGAATGAAGAAAAGAAAGGAAATAAGGAAGGAAGAAATAAATGAAGGAAAGAAGGAAGAAAGAAGGGAATGAAAGAAAGAGCAAAAGGGGGAAGGAAGGAAGGAAGGAAGGAAGGAAGGAAGGAAGGAAGGAAGGAAGGAAGGAAGGAAGGAAGGAAGGAAGGAAGGAAGGAACAAAAGGATGAAGGAAAAAAGGAAGGATGGAAAGAAAGAACAAAAGGAAGGAAAGGAAAGAAAGGAGGAAGGAAGGAATGAAAGAAGGAAAGAATAAAAAAAGGAATGAAGGAAAGAAAGAAAGAAAGAAAGAACAAAAGGAGGAAGGAAGGGAAAAAAGGAGGGAAGAAATTAAGGAAGGAACGAGGGAAGAAAAGAGAGAGAGAGAGAGTCCCCAGAGCTGATGGTGTGTGTGTGTGTGTGTGTGTGTGCGTGTGTGTGTGTGTGTGTGTGTGTGTGTGTGTGTGTGTGTGTGTGTGTGTGTGTGTGTGTGTGTGTGTGTGTGTGTGTGTCTTTGACCCCGGCTGGAGTATGGCAGCAGGAGAGGATGATCCTGATTTGTAAAGGCGATGTGTGTGTGAGACCAAACCAAATCACACACAAATACACAGCGGCCCGACGCTCATGTGACCCTTTAAACCAGTGAATGGAATTAGCCAAGAAAGAAAGAGAGTGAGAACAGAAGTGAAGGTCTTGACATCTGCAGCAGCAGGAGGACAGACCCTGATCGGCTTTATTACGCTTACTGTGGTGACAATACAGCTTTTAATGTTGTTTATATGTCTATGTGGAGTTTTAATATGCTTTTAGACAAACCATGTGCAAATTCATAAGTCGACACCATTGCTCTCCTTAAAACTGCAGTGAAACAAAAACACGGTTTGAAATCGCTGGTGTTTCTGACGTCACAAACTACCTTGTAACCAATCAGATCAACGTGTGATCGACAACGAGTGGATCTCTGAGCTGGTGTGAGTGAGTGGAGGCGGGGCTCATTTGCATATTCATAGAACCGCGTATACTAAATGAGGCAAGGGTGTACAGATACATTCAAGCTGTTTTAAGGCATGAAGGATATTTTTTTCAAGGAAAAAACTTTTAAATATGTCATTTTGGTGATCAAGGATGAGCTTTTAGGGATAAAATGATTGACTACAGGGGGACTTTAACATTAACATAAATAAACAAACGGAGGAAGACGGTGGAGAATGGGTTGAACTGATTCTCTGTTTTGTATACGTGTTCGCTCTTCGTCTGAATATTACGGCTTAAGTCAGGAGGCCCAGTTTCCGAGAACTGTCATCACTAACCTGCGCACACAAATACACAGATTCAAACAAACACAGAGTGATGAGAGATATTCAGAGCGAGACCACACACACACACACACACACACACCACGCTGCAGAGGTTTAGGAGGCCCGCTCTCAGGAACGCACCGTTCCCCACACGTCAGCATGAGTTTAACAATCAAACAGTGTGTGACAATCTTTTCAATTATTTCAAAACAGCTTAAATTATCGTCCCACAAACGTCTGGATGCTTTTCGGCACACAAAAGTGTGTTTGTGTAAACATGTGTTCCTCATATTTGCATCACACAGCGCCTGAACACACTCCTGGCTGTCTCCGCAGGGAAGGCGCCATTGTTTCCCCATTATATTGCCGTGTGTGTGTGTGTGTGTGTGTGTGTGTCTGGTCTGTTCCACAGTTATTCTGCCACATCAGCTGAGAGCCATTTTCACAGCTCCTGTTGCTGAGAGCTCGTAAAGCCTCCAGCAGCCTCTGCTCCACACACACACACACACACACACACACACAGTTTTACCTATTTCTCACTGCAGGGTTCTGTGCTGATGCCATATAAGAGCTCAAACTCTTTTTCTTCCCATACACACCTTTCACACACAGGAGTTTACTTAGCTATCTAAAAGAGAAGATAACATTTTTATACTAAGCTATTAATAATGAAAAACCCTAACCCTACCCACTCAAAAGAAAACTCTTCCACAGGGACGCCTCTACATGTAAAAATCGAGTGTGGTGTAAATTAAGTGTATGCGTTCGGATGATAAAACACTTTTATTCTGTAAGAACACGTTAATTTGATCAAAAGTCACAGTAAAACATTTATAATGTAAAAAAGATTTTTTTTATGCTTTTTTTTTTAAAGAAAAAAAGTGCATCACGGTTTCCATAGAAATATTAAGCAGCACAATTGATTACAATTTCGATAATAAGAAATGTTTCTTTGAGCATCAAATCATCATATTAGAATGATTTCTGAAGGATCATGTGACTCTGAAGACTGGAGTAATGATGCTGAAAATTCAGCTTTGATCACAGGAATAAATTGCATTTTAAAATGTATTAAATTGTAATATTTCATTATTAAATCATAAATAATTTCAATATTTCAATTTGTACTATAACAGCAGACTCTCTCTTCCTTCTTTTAGACCACGGTGATTCTGCACACACACTTGAGCATCTGAACTCCCGGAATAAAACCAAATTTCCCTTGACCAAAAGAGGTGAATCCAGTCAGGAAGCTTAAATGGATCAACTCAGTTTAGCAAATTCACATGGATTCAAACCTCTAATCCATTCGCAAACATGTCAAAAAAAAAGTTTCTCTGTTTGTTTTTACATGGACATTTATTTAGCAGAAGCGACTCACAAATTAGGACTTTCTGAACACAAGCACGTATGTGTCAGTGACCTATTGAGATGGTGTTTATACTGATCTCATCTTCCAGGGACCTCCCTCCCGAAATATCCCTCATGCGCCTCGTCTTAAGCCTGTGATCGGCTAACTAGCGCTTCTGTCCAAGCCCAATTAGCATGCTGTAAATTAATAATTAAAAAATCCAGTGGGGGTAACATCTTTCTTTGAGAGCGAGCGCTCATACAAAAGCCCCATCGCATGTACACACACACACACAGACCCTGTGACATTTATGATAACACACAAATCCTCACAGTTACCCACAACCGCTCGTCTGAATTCATTATCGGAAAACCCCCCACAGGTCTGAGCAGGATCTGAATCCCTGAAACGCAATTACCGAAACGCACCGTGATTGAACACAGAAACCTTCTGAACCGTCACTAACCATTTGGGATCCGATAACCCAACCAGCGTCTTAACATGGCCGATCGTAAGAGTAACACGGCCCTCACTGACCGCCCCAGAACATCAGTCATGGATGTGTTTGCTCATCCAGAGAGCGCCGGGAACCAAGGACACACAAACACACTTTGTCTTTCTTGTGTGTAAACAATGTATCAGAGGGTGTGAATGTCAGAAGGTGAAGGACGCGTCCCAGACAAGCTGGCTCACCGAGAAAGAAACACCACATTTTTCATCTACGCACACTTAATTAAATATACATACCGAAATTACATTAAAGTGTCCATGAACAAACACAATTTTTGCTTTATAGATTTCCCCCCCCGAAGCAGACAATTTCAAGGTGATCTTTGTGCTGGACTTGCATTTTCTTAAGCCTAACTCAAACTGACATTCATGGCTTAGAAGATATTGATTTCTGTACATTTAAGGATGCGCCCCGCTGTTCCTCCCTCGTCTCTCGCTCCCTCTTTCCTCCCATCACTTCTCAGCTCTTTCTTCGTTCCTCTGAAAGCTACACATGTTTGTAATTTAGCATGTGGAGGAGAGTGGCAGCGCCGGCGTGAGAGGCCGAGGCGGAGGATGGTAGCGATGGATGTAGATAGGTGAATAAAACATTCTACAGGTGCAGGCCCTCATCTTCAAAGCACAGGTTCACTGATCCCTATTAAATATACAGCACTGCCAACAACGTAACCTTCGTACTGCTACTTTTTAGTGCGAACAGAGCGGACTCCTGTAGCCTGGAGCAAAACCACACGGTGCAGATGTCTTGTAAGTTTGCAATGGCGTGAGCAGAGAAATTCATACTGCATAGTGTTTGTGTATAGGTAAATCATGCTATATAACACAATAAGGGTGGCCATTACAAATAAACAAGACCATAACTTAATATGTCATTTATAGTGCTTAACTCTTTCCCCATCAGCGTTTTTTTTTTAAAAAGTTGCCAGATATCGCCAGCATTTGTGATCATTTTCAAAATAAAATCATAGCCCCCAGAATATTTTGTTGTATGCATTTCTGAACAAACAATACATCAACAGAAAGAGCAGAGCCTCTGCTTTAAAAAAAAACACACACCTGAATGTGGGTAAGTTTCATTTAAAAAAGCAACATTTTGAGCAAAAAGCTGAGAAAACGCGTTGTCAAAGACTATGGATCAGATTCAGGATGAAGATCAAAACAGATGTTCTTGCACAGTCCTGTAGCTCGACATGGGTCGACATTTAATTTAGTAACATTAGGCAGTTTTGATTTATATGCTGTTTAATGTTGATGATCAGGTTATTTTAGCAATGATTACATATGCTATCACTTGTTTCTGCTTCTTCATCACATGTCTTTAGATCAGGAGATTCTGTTCTCTTTCAGAAGATGTGTCACAGCGCCCCCTAGCGTATAACAGTGAAAACATGGAAAGCCGGAAATTTCCATCAAATGGCAGTGATGAGATAGGCCTAATATGTAGGATTTCAGATTAATTAGCCCAAATATTAGGATTATAGATTAATCTGCCGATATTTAGCTAATTTGAGATTTACGACATGAGCCGCTGCTTCATTTGCCAACTCAATGGAATGTCCGAAAATATATTTCTGATTTAATTTTCCGATTGTAACTTTCGATTAGTGAGTAAACCAATAAAAGTGTTTGTGCATTGTCAGCATTTTAGGTAGGCTACATTTGCTATCATTAGCCAACAAATGGCAAATAGCAGAAAAAAAAAAAAAACATTTTCAATCTACCAGTAATTGCTATATAGGCTACATAGCCTACTTACATCAACTATGACAATTGAACACGGCCTGCAATGTACACTTTTTAGGAAAATGCCATTTCCCTAAATTGTGAGCCTTTCCACGGTGAAATGAAGCGAATTCAGAACATTTAAAGTGCAAATAAAGCCGTGAGAAAACCAGCGCCTACTATTGATCGCTTTAAATCGACTAACGTCGATTACAAGTGATTGAATTGGTTAAAAACGATTATCAGAGGTGTTGCGTCTCACTCCCAGGTAAAGGTCAAGCAGAAAACGCGCGTTCACAAACCCCCCCACCTGCGCGCGCACCCGCTTCAAACGAGGTCCCAGAAACCCCTGCTAGATTAACACAAGCAACACCGACAAGAACCCTCATTAAGAGCGTCTGCCAACGGCCACTGGGACAGAATAAACCCCCTCCACCCCCCAGCAGCATCTGTTGAAGCGCAGAGCCCGGTATATGCGCCACATGGACGCATTAAAAACCTATTCGTCTTTCAAGAGCTCGTGGCACCACTAATAGCCCCTCATAACCCACATACCGATTTAGACCGGGCACACAAGTGCTCCCACGACGCCGGGTGTCCATTTAAACAAGGCCAGTAATGACAGAAGGGCGAAAGAAAGAAAGGGGTCTGCTCAGCCATAAATCGTCGTTTATGTGCTGGACACGCAGTTTGCATTGGTTCCTTTGGCTCGCCACTAAATGAATTCACAGTTGCTGGGTTGCAGAAACCTCCCCCTTATTTACCGACACATACTACGAGAAATCCAGTCGTAAATTGCCCACTATTCCTTCCTGCGGCATGGAAAATCGTGTCACCTCCGTGACTGGAGTAATAAATTTTGCAGCGCGAAACGGGACTGATTGACCATCTAAAGTTAACACTTGCGTGTAAAACTTTTCGCTTCAGGTGTCTCTACGCTAACTAGTCCACTGGAAGGTGTCAACTAAGAGTGAAAACTGACACCTCCTTTTGTTTTAACTGTCTTGACAGCAGAGAAGTTGCTAAATAGTCCACATTTTTCAATTTCGTTTAAAACTTAAGTTGTCGGGTCAAACGTTAAAGTTCGAGTTTACACGGAGTTGATCAACTATAGGCTAAATAAAAGTGCAGAGGCTTTTGATTCCATGTATATTTTTTATATTTTACGCAGCTGGTGTAAATAGGGGTCAGGAAAAGTGAAAGTTTACCACCTTGCCAGAACATATTTTGTTGAACATGCTCTAATGACAAGAAGAGAAGTTGGTGACTAAAAATAGTCTCGAGGATGTCTACACGTTCTCACAAGTTCAGCAAGAACATTTCCACAAAGGTTACATTGTTTAGGCGGAAAAATGCTTGGTGTTGAGCAACTAAAACTCATGCCAATCTAACTGGAGCGTATCTGAAGGAAAGGCAGTGAGATAATAAACAGCGGCGGCTACTGTCGTAAAATTCCTCAACGCACACCGTCAATGAAATGTGGCATTTATTAGTCTGGCGACATTGATGCTCGTAACTTCTGCAGACTCGTGATTATCCACTAAGGGTATTGTCGGTGTAATAGCGCTTAACGGCTTTCTTTCCCCCCCATTTCAAAGCCGTCCTTCAACGATTTGTGCGAAAACACGAGGCGTTTTGAGTGTCTCAACGCAAAGCTCTTCTTAAATAAACGGGAATAAACGCCGTGCCCAATGCCTTTAGTTGCGGCTCTTACCTTTTGTTCAAGGAATTCCAGTAGATGGGCTCCATGTTGGTCGCTGTGATCCCGAGTAAATCCACTAAGAATATCAGCAGAATTCCCAATCCATTTTCACAGCCTCGACTCGCCATTTGAAATCCCGAATTCCTTCTATTTACTCCCATCAAATCTGTGTGGGATACTCTTCCCAGGGGATGGAGATCTCTGGACTCGGAACAAAGCGTTCAGGTGAATCCGTCAGTGTGATTCAGGAACAACGTGTTTGGGGAGCCTGCATGGATATCTGCTAAACACGGGAGATTAGATTAAACAAAGGTGCAGTCTAAGTGGATTTAAGCAGATTTCCACACACACACACACACACACACACACACAAAAAATCGTCTTTAGGGAAAAGAAGCTCGTGGACAAAACTCCTGCGCAATTCAATTCCCACAGCCGTTTTGCTGCTGTTTTCCTAGCAAAGAGTTTACTTTTCCAAAAATTCCCGATGCTTGTTTTTTCCCCAAGGCGTTTAGGCTGGGCAAATCTTTCCTATTCCCTTTCACTCCCACTTCATTCCGTTTCCCCGACGAATTAGGACGGGAATGTGATGGTGGATGGATGATGGTTTGGAGTGAGCTTTTCCTCTCCTCTTCAGAAGAACATGTTGATGCTGGACAGATCTCACTGCTTCTCTTCCTCACCTCTAGTTCTCCTACTGGATTTTCCTGCTTGCCTCTGAGATTCCAGTAATTCCGCATGCACACAAATGAAACGTTGCAATCCAGATAATTAACGGGAAAAAAATAGCAAAACTAATTAATGCAAATTAAAAGCAAGCATGAAAACTAATTTACAAATGTGTTGAGACTGACAAAATTATTGCCAGATTGTCCAGGGTGGAAAAATGTTGCAATCCTTATTCATGGGTTTCGGTTGCAGGGTAGCCTATTTGAGAATGTGCTCGGATGTGGCAAGTCATTAGATAGTTCATTTCTCGTCTGTCCTGCTTGGATTCTCTCGATGTGTCTCTCTCACTGGCTGCAAATCCGGCTAGTGAGACTTGTTCCTAACGCTCGGCGCACACTGACAGACTGAGTTGTTTGAGAAAGAGAGAGAGAGAGCATGCGAGAGAGAGAGAGAGACAGTATGGCAAGCCGTTTTGACTTTTATTCATCTCCAGGATATGAATTCTTGATATCATCAAAAATTAAATTTTCACTAGTTAAAATGCGAATTCGTGGTATCAGGAATTATGTTTCAACTAGTAAAAATGTAAATTCTTGATATCAACAATAACGTCATCACTCACGGAAAGGCTGTCATTCAAATTCAATTGTTGATATCAAGAATTGATTTCTTACTAGTTGAAATTCCAGTTTCACATATCAGAGATACAATTCTTACTAGTAAAAATCATAATTGTTTACATCAATAATTACTTTGTTACTAGTAAAATTCCTGATATCCAGAACAAAATTTTCACTAGTTGAAATGTTAATTCTTGATCTCTGTAAATGTATTTCAACATGTTACATTGGTTATTTCTGATATCTGAAAATGTATTTCTGATATCAGTAATTAGGAGTCATTCCAGATATTTAAAATGGCTTTAACAATCACGTTCATGATATCAGAAATTAACATTGTCACTAGTGACAATTGAATTATTGATATACACTTTTTTTTTTTTACTAGTAGCAATTGAATTGTTGATATCAAGAACAGACATTTGCATTACCATGTAATTTTTTAAATACAAAAATTGTTTTTTACTAGTAAGAATTGTATTTCTGAAATGTGATATTGGAAGTAGTAGGAAATCAATTATTGATATCAACAATTGAATTTGAATGGCAGCCTATGGTGACATATAACTAGTAAAAATATAATTACAGATATCAAGAATTATAGTTTTTAATATAAATATAAAAAATGGCCATTGTTACAAGTAGAAATCTAGTTCCTGATATCAAAAACGGCTTGCCATAGCGGCAGAGAGAGGGGGGATGGGGGGTGCGCGCGCTCGAATAAGAAAAATCCCATCTTCCGGCTGGAGTGCGCGCTAACAGAGCGGATTTTTCTTTGGGGGATTTGTTTTTTCCGCATGTAGAGGTGCTATTAAATCACATCAGTCAGGAACACATCCATATACCATATACCATGCATGCAAACATATTTCCCAATGCTCACGTAAAGGATTCTCTATATCCATAAATAAATAATAATAATAGTCTCTGAGCACGTACATTTTATGACTGCTTCTTTTCCGTTTGATATGATGATCGTGAATCAGCCGATCACACCGATCACCGCTGTGCATTCAGAAGCGACGGCTTACGGAGCCACAGCGCCCCCGGTGCACTCGCTGGTAACGGTGCATGTAATAACATTTCATGCTGGTGGTAACGACACTAATGACAAGCTTAGTAAGATATGCATCCGATAAAGAGCTTGTTTAATAAATATCTCTACCGTCCCATTGAATCTGGAATGATTTTCAGCATCCTGCGTATGTGAAAAAGCAGCAATTAACTGTGTTTGTATGCCTGTCTATTACATCTGAAAACAACAATTAAGAAGTGTACTATGAACTAAGCGCTGCTGATGGGACCCGAGGCGTGTGAACGGAGGACTAAAGTCTTTCCTACACTGACACCCTGTGGTCAACGAATGACACTGCAGTCCACTCACACACACTGCAAATCAAGACACTCCTTTGGACGGCCACATCGATTTTATGAAATGTTAATATTAGTGCCATTACATTTAATCAAAATACTTTAGATGGCATTAATAAATAACATTTAAAGAAGAGTATGATAAATAACAGGCATTTTAACGTCTAGTTAAAAGGAGACATTTGTTTTAGATTTTCTTCAGTTAGCAACAATACGTTTTATATTGTAGTTTTCTTCCTGTAATATTTGTGCATATTTCTCATTATAGAAAGTTTCATAGAAAAAAAAAAGGCTAAAAGGCAACTAAGCATTTATTTTTCATACAACAATTACAAGTGAACATTTTATGTCATTTGGATTCAGTGAGTAACATTAGTCACATTGTGTGTTAATGTAAATAAAATAGGACTAACAATAACAATGTAAGCTGCTCCAGGCAATTGTTACATATTTAATATGTTGCTCATTGGTAGTGTCAATCACTCTATAATCTAAAAAAGACTAATTAGGGTATTAAATATGCATAATCATATATCAATATTTGATCTGATAAACCTGTTCAACAGAGAATGTGCTGTACTCACTTTTTCAAAATATGATATGATATATGAAAATGTTTGTATTTCATTTTCAAAAGTACACCTTTTTATATAGGCCTACTGAAAGTTACAAGAATTACAGGTATTTATTTATTTAATATGCAACAGTTAACATGTTTCATAACTAAAAGTAAAGTTTCCCATCTCGGGACCAAGGACGATAAATTATTAAGGCAAGTGAATGAAGGTTTTCATAATTTATTTAAAGTGATTCAAAATTGAAAATTCTGTCATCATTTACTCAGCATCATGTTGTTTCTTCTGTTGAACGCAAAATATATTTTGAAGAATGTTGGTAATCAGACAGTTGACGGTAGCCATTGACTTCCTACTATGAAAGTTAATGTCTATCGTCTGTCTGATTACCAACATTCTTCAAAATATCTTTTGTGTTCAACAGAAGAAACTCATACAGGTTTGAAACTAGCTTTTGTAGTTCACTTAAAGCTACACTGTGTAAGTTGATTCTTAGCAAAAAAACACTTTGTTCTTTCAAAATGATATGTGCTCATTAATGTGTAATTACTTCTACCAACTAATCAAGTATTCTCGTAAGCGTAGAATCTGCCATTTGGAATACGTACAAGCGAGTCGCTCGAATGGCGGCAGCCATGTTGCGCCTCCATCTTGAAAATACATTAGCCAAAGAGGGACATACCTGGAAATTCAAGCTTCACCTTTCGCGTTTTACACTCAGTGACACCGTGACGAATGCGAGGGGGAGATTACTCGCGACTGTCGGCAGATTTGAAATAATACGGCCACCGTAGGAGTTAAAACGCCCTCGGAATGGGAGGGGCTAGAAAGTAATATTCAGTTGGTAGTCATAAACAATTTCACCGCTAGATGGGAGAAAATCCTACACAGTGTAGCTTTAAACCTGTGGTGCATCAAATACATATTCGAAGTACAAATGATGCTATAGTTTCTAGAAAACGATAGACAAATGCTTAAAATGGAGCGTGTCTCACTGCAGGACACTGTTAAATACCCAGGCAGACGCTGAGGTGTGACTGTGAGAAGATCACGGTTGAGGGGTGATCTCATCGGTCTGTGTCGCAGTGTCCATGAGTCCTGGCTCTCTCCCCAGTCTGCGGGGTTTTAACAGGTAATCCGAGTGGAGGGAGGACTCGGTCAGGTCCACAAACCGCATGTAGCTCGCCTGCACCTTCTGAAAGAGGAACAGAAGCATATCAACATGCTGATTCAATTCCAGTTAGACAGATGCAGTTAGTTAAACAGGTGCATTCTTCATAATGACCAAAGATGGAAACGTCCTCAAGACAAAGATCTAATGGCAACACTGTTGTTTATTAAGTCAGGGAGGAAGGGAGGAACCAGGCCTGATTCCAGAATTAAATCACTGAGGGAGAGCTAGTAAAGTGCAGTCCACACTACATCCCGAATCACGTACTGTCTGAGTAGGGATTACATTTGAATTTGAATTCACTTTGTGACTGTTAAAGGTCCCGTATTATGCCCCTTTTCACAAGATGTAAAATAAGTCTCTGATGTCCCCAGAGTGTGTATGTGAAGTTTCAGCTCAAAATACCCAACAGATCATTTTTTACAGCATGTTTAAATTGTGTTTTTTTGGGGCTCAGAAAAACGCGCTGTTTTAGTGTGTGCCCTTTAAATGCAAATGAGGTGCTGCTGGACGACACAGGGGGCGGAGCTTCATGAGCTTGCGCTCAGTCTGTCAGGACAATAACATCTCACGGAATGATGATAATATCAGAAACTCTCAGTAACGGTGTTCATTTCGAGTCGGACAATAATGCCTACAGAGTCAGAGTGCTGTATAGAGATGAAACAGGTATAGTTTAGTAGTTTAATTACGGTTATTATAACGTATTTGTCATCTGCTTGTATGTATCCATTATTTATTAATAGCCTTCAAGTCTGCTGTCTGAATGATGATCAAACATATACTGATGAGTTTAATAAAGTTTATTGTACATCACACAAAAGATGAAGCGTCAGTGTATGAGCTGAGTAAACACAGTAAGTTATTAGAAGTGCGCAAGTACATAAACGAATTTCGGTAGAGTTGAGGGAGCATTCCTGTGGGCGGAGGTTAGTCAAAACACGGTTTTAATGACGTCATTAAAGAAGGAAGTAGAGGGATGTAGTCCAAACGGGCCGTTCGATGTAGTCAACTTCTGTTAAATAAAATATCTCGCTTGGCATTGAACTTTGAGCTTTATAATTTTACAGATATTATTTATACTCTAACAACAACAACATTACACACTAACTAAAGTTTGAAACATGGGATCATGAAGAACGGGACCTTTAAAAAGGTATGTTCTTTGTATAGGAATATGGGTAGTATGAATGTAATCTGGACGGACTGCATCCGCCATGTTGTCATTATCATGTGACCTACCAGCGCCAGTTGTATCGCTTCACTGTCATTCATAAATCCTCTCCTGTGGCCTCATGGGATAGTAAAGTGTTCGTCGTATGCAGACTTAAGAATCTTGCCGGAAGTCGTCCGGACTGTCTTAGAATACTACGGCTGCATCCGAAATCGCATACTTCGACAATATATAGTAGGCAAAATCATGTGACAAAAGAAGTAAGTCTGAATTCACAGTACTCATAAAAGAGTAAAAAGTACCGGATGATCTGAATCTGCATACGATGGACACTTTACTATCCCATGAGGCCACAAGAGAGAGAAGGGTCTGGCTGCAGGCTTGCACTCTCAGACTACATATGTAACATGTACTTACCATAGCAATAACAGTAAATTATGCATAATTGCATGCAACTAACCCTAAACCAAATCCTACCCTAACCCAATAGTAAGTGAAGTCACTTGCAGAGGAAGCGAAGGTGAGAGTAATGAATGACAGTGAAGCGACACAACTGACGTTGTAGGTCACATGATAATGGCAGCATAGCGAATGTAGTACACCCGGATTACATTCATACTACACACACATACTACATAGAACATACTTTTTTATTCAAAATAAGTACCTACTCAAGAGAGTATGCGATTTCAGACGCATCCAATGTATTCAGATATACTATTCTGGTAGTGTACTGTTTTTCGCATACTATATAGTAGGGAAGTATTCGATTTCGGAAGTAAGCGCACACTCAGTTAATCGCAATCTCACAAAGTTCTGTTATAATCAATGAAGCTGACTGCATAGTTAATCTCTTACTTGCATCGTGTCTGCACATTGTTAATGAGAGGATTCGCAAGTGTGCAGAACTCAGCACTGAAAAAAAGTACTCCGGCATTTTGACCGATGAGTGGGTTTTGATTAAGCACCTCTGATTGGCCACTGCGTTCAAGAGATCAACAAGCATGTCTGTGATTGGCTACATAATATTAACCGCTGCAAAAACACATTGCAAATAGAAACATTTGACATTCTTCACAGCACAAACACAGATTTGTTGTTTTGTCAATATGATATTATTACAGTATGGTGCTCTTAGCATCCTCAAGCACTCCCGTAGAACCGGGCCTGAAAGGAACACCAATGTATTGAAGCTTGTTTGCGCCACGGAATAAAAAAATAAATAAAAAAGGTAATTACAAATTTTTGTCTTTTTGAGTTTATATTGCTATATTGAGTTACAATTGCTAGTTATAAACTCGTTTCACTTGCTAGTTTAAATCTCGGAATTCTGACTTGTTAAAGTTATAAATTCGCAATTGAGAGTTCACATCTCATAACGCTGACTTTTCCCCCATCAAAATACTTATATTACATCTAGAAATTTGACTTTTTTTCCTGAGAATTCTGAGTTTGCATCTCACAATTCTGTTGTTGTTTTTTTTTTTTTTTTTTTTTTCTGTTATGGAATTTTAAAAAAGAGAAGCCAATTGCACCTTTTTATCTCACAATTCTGATTTGTTTTCTCGCAATTGTGAGTTTATATCTCAAAATTGTAGGAAAAAAGTCAGAGTTGTGAGATGAAACATTGCAATTGCATTTTTGGAGGAAACATGCTTATATACTAATGCACAGACTCATGGGGGGAAACAAACTAAGCTTAACTCTTTCCCCGCCCAGCGTTTTTGATTATTTTCGCAAAACTTTTATGGCCCCCAGAATATTCTGTTGTATGAATATCTGAACATGCAATACAGTATATCAAAACAGAGAACAAAGCAAAAATTGCATTCTTCTTTTATCGACACTTGAATACGAGTAAGTTTCATAAAAAAGCAACATTATGAACAAAACTCTAAACTCAAAAACTAATCGGATTAGATTCAGAATGAATATCAAAACATAGATGGAGTAGATCGCTTCCAACAACCCCCCAAAGCTTCACAGTCCTGCACCTATTCATGGGTTTGACATTAGGAAGTTTGATTTATCTGCTGTTTAATGTTCACGACCACGTTATTTTCTATGTGCATAAGCAACAATTCTATTGCGCTTGTTTCTGCTTCTTCTTCGCCTGTGTTTTGATCTGGAGATTCTGTACTCTTCCAGAAGATGCATAATAGCGCCCCCTACCGTCTAACAGAGAAAACATCTATCTATTAATTACAGGAACGTCTATCTGTCTGTCTGTGTGTCTGTTATTCGCATATCTCTCGAACCGTTAGTCCGATGGATTTCAATCTTGACAGGTGTCTTGCTACGGGCACGAGTAAGTGCAGTGCCAAGTTTGCCGTTGTTTGGATTAGAAATGCAAAAGATATCGTTAAATATATCGGTAAAAGAAGCACACACTGGCTTTTGCCGCTCTAGCCGCTGGCCCCTCCCCCTCTCACAATAACACTCAGTGAGCACATCTGGCCCCTCCCCCTCTCACACTGAGTGAGCACAGCTGGCCACTCCCCCTCTCACACTGACACTGAGTGAGCACAGCTGGCCCCTCCCCCTCTCACACTGACACTGAGTGAGCACATCTGGCCACTCCCCCTCTCACACTGACACTGAGTGAGCACATCTGGCCACTCCCCCTCTCACACTGACACTGAGTGAGCACATCTGGCCACTCCCCCTCTCACACTGACACTGAGTGAGCACATCTGGCCCCTCCCCCTCTCACACTGAGTGAGCACATCTGGCCCCTCCCCCTCTCACACTGACACTGAGTGAGCACATCTGGCCCCTCCCCCTCTCACACTGACACTGAGTGAGCACAGCTGGCCCCTCCCCCTCTCACAATAACACTGAGTGAGCACATCTGGCCCCTCCCCCTCTCACACTGACACTGAGGCTACGTTTACACGGAAACGATCTGAAGAGAAAACGCAAAAGTGATCACTTTTTATTCTGCGTTTAGACGAGCGTTATGGGGGGGAAATCTGCGTGCATACGGTGACGCAAAAGTGTGTGGAATTCAATGTAGTACGCAGTCCAGGCGGCTAGGTGGCAATGTGAAGCACTGATCGGTGCCTACACTGTCTAGCAGACTTTTGCGTTTTTACCGTTTAGACGGAAACGCGACGGTGGAGCGTTTTTAAGATTTCCACTCTGGAGGGTGGTTTCACTTTTTTGCGTTTTTAAGCCCCAAAAACGCCGTCGCCGTCTAAACGAAAGGCACATCTGATAAAATATTTTTACGTTTTCACCCGCGAGCGTTCTCGTGTAAACAGGGCCTGAGTGAGCACAGCTGGCCCCTCCTCCTCTCACACTGACACTGAGTGAGCACATCTGGCCCCTCCCCCTCTCACACTGACACTGAGTGAGCACAGCTGGCCACTCCCCCTCTCACACTGACACTGAGTGAGCACAGCTGGCCACTCCCCCTCTCACACTGACACTGAGTGAGCACAGCTGGCCACTCCCCCTCTCACACTGACACTGAGGCTACGTTTACACGGAAACGATCTGAAGAGAAAACGCAAAAGTGATCACTTTTTATTCTGCGTTTAGACGAGCGTTATGGGGGGGAAATCTGCGTGCATACGGTGACGCAAAAGTGTGTGAAATTCAATGTAGTACGCAGTCCAGGCGGCTAGGTGGCAATGTGAAGCACTGATCGGTGCCTACACTGTCTAGCAGACTTTTGCGTTTTTACCGTTTAGACGGAAACGCGACGGTGGAGCGTTTTTAAGATTTCCACTCTGGAGGGTGGTTTCACTTTTTTGCGTTTTTAAGCCCCAAAAACGCCGTCGCCGTCTAAACGAAAGGCACATCTGATAAAATATTTTTACGTTTTCACCCGCGAGCGTTCTCGTGTAAACAGGGCCTGAGTGAGCACAGCTGGCCCCTCCCCCTCTCACACTGACACTGAGTGAGCACAGCCCAGGACCAGAGACAGAGAGGGTCGAAGAAAGCAGCAGAGCTTAAGTAGCGTTTTCTCGGAGTTCACTGTGTATCCTGCTCCCTGAATCGTGTAGTTAAATTTTCCACATTTATTGTTTGTCATTATGTCAGTATCAGTATTTGCTTTCTACCATGCACAAATAAAAATGTCACTGAACTTTTGCTGTGTAATTGTAACAATGAGCACTCAAACACACCAAACCAACAATTACTAAAAACACACAAAAACTGATTTTGCACTAGTGGTCATAAATGACAGAAAATTCCGTCAATGGCGGAGAACGAGTCAACAAGAACCACCTGATTACCAGGTTCTGGCTCGGGAGGAGAGAGAGAGAGTTCTGTTATTCTGTCGTTTTGTTGCAGATGCTGCTGGATTCGAGCAGGTCCCGTTTTAGAGCTGTTCATTTATTCATGATGACCTCATTACAGGGGCTGACCTTAAACTCTGCTTCGTACTGAATGCTCTCCCTGCAGGCCTGATCCAGACTGTCTCGCAGCTGCTGGAGCCTGCAAACCAACACACCAACACACACACACATGCTCATGCACCGCTTCAAAACATTATTACAAGGAGGAGGAAAAAAAGAAATAGAAAAAGAGTGCTGGAGAGGCAGTGTTGATGATGACAGAAACAAAATCTATAAATTCTAGGGTTCCTGTAGAAAAGGGAGAAGGCAGAAAGATACAAAGAGAGAAACTGATGAAATTTACAGAAGGTGGGAAGGAGAAAGAGAATAGCTGAGATGCATCACAACAGGGATCTGGGCTGAGCGGGGGGGTAGTTTCATGTGTGTTTTTGCCTGTTTTGTAGCTCAGATATCTCTTCTTCATGTCTGTCCTGTAGGACCCGTTTCTCTCTTTCTGCTTTCATGTCACACTCCTCACGAACACGTCTCTCTGCGTCCTGCACACACCTCCTCACACACTCCTGACAGACAGAGGAGGGCAATGAGCAGAATGACTCACTATGAATAATACGTTATTCTGATTGGTCAGACTTTAAACTGTGCAGATTTGGTTGGCTCATATAATAGTATATCAATCAGTAGTAAATCAGTTAATCAGTAATTGCATTATAATCAGTTGTTAATGGTAGCAAATTATTAAACAAATCTAGCACTTTCCTTGATTTGTCTGATTTGACTACAAGAGAACCCTCACCCTAGCCTGGAAATGCAGACCTAAATCTGAAAGATTAATGGTCTGGCATTGACTAATGAAAATCAGCCAGCTCGAGGGGCGGCACCAAGCATGCATTTGAAAATCTCACTGCACGTAATTGGATAACACTACGACCAATCACAACAAGCCCCATACACTTAGCTACCAGCAGCGCTAACTGGTAGATAAGACTCTTGCCGTATCCGGTCGGCAAAACAGCAAAAACGCCCTTCTTGCAAAGGAAAGATTCGAGCGCCGTCTTCTGTTCCTCTTTTAGATAAAAAGCCAAGTCGAACTCGTTCATTGTAGCGGCCAAAGCCGTTTCAAACAACTGGTGTTCATCCATAGCCATCTTGCAATGTTTACTAATGACTTCGATGTCACAGCACTGTCGTCATCTCGCCTCTGGCCCGCCTATATCAGATAACTCAATGTGATTGGTGCAGCTCGGATACAAGGGAATAATTAATGAGCATCATTACTCGACGCCAGAGTAAACTCGCTGAGCAAATTCAACGTGAGAACTCTGGATTTCCAGGGTACCCTAACCCAAAGATGGAAATTTTCACTGCACATCATTCAGTCATGTACAGCTATTTGTTGTCTTGTCTGTAAGGGTTGTTTAGTTTCATTGTGGTTTAGTTTGGTTTTCCCTGTTCCCGTTTTCCTGAGCTCTAGTTCCTTGGTTGTTTCCATGGTTACAAGTTACACACCTGTTCCCTGTTCTGTTGATTATTTTTCCTTGTGTATTTAATGCCCCGTACACTTTGTATGATTTTGGGCTGTCAAATGAAAGATGACCAATCGTGGCGATTGATTTCTGTGGTCGTGGCTCCTAAACGGTGGTTCTACGTCGAACAGCGAGAGAGGTTCAAAGACGGCCGTTGTCGCGGTCTTGCGACCAAAGATAGCCTGCGATAATTTTCTGACAGTGTCAGTAACTTAGCATGATCGTCTCACCGTGTGTTTGCTGCTATGAACTACATCTACTGACTAGCCAATAAAAATGCAACATAAATTGATCAACGCGACATGCACTAAAACTTAAAACTCATGCTCCATTTACAAGATTGGCATGCCAAGTTGGCCTCTTTTCCCTAGACATGACCGCTTCCATATTCTCCTCTTTCAGTTCCTCCTCTTTTTTCAGCGCACATAAAAACCACAATTGCCAAAGTGCCATTCATCTTGCTCTATTTGTTCACCACTAGCGCATGCTGATAGCCTAGAAATCTAGACGCACCCTAGCGGCAGCAAAATGTATTTTGCAGCCAGGGCAGTCTAGCAACTCTCCATTGACTTTTGAGCTGCAAAAACCTAAATTGGGTCAGGCCAATCACGTCGCGTATAGAGTAGGCGGGCGGGGCGGGCTTAACATAATGACGACAGAGTTGCGACGGTTCCCTGCTTCTACTTGAAAACAAAGAATGACGGCTGCTGGAGAACAGTCTTTCGAATCGGCTTTGGTCGCGACTCTGGAGGACTTGGAGTTAAGTCTTTCTTTGAGAAAAGAGCAAAGAACGGCACTTAAGTCATTCTTAAAAAAAGGAAGATGTGTTCGTAGTTTTGCCGGCCAGATATGGCAAAAGTTGAATCTATCAACTAGCTCCGCTGTTGGGAAAACGCTCTGGTTGGCTGAAGCGCTGTCCTATTGCGTGCAGAGGGAATTTGAAAGACAGCCGTTTATCCCGCCCCTCGGATTGAGCCGTGTCTATGAAGAGTTGCCAGACCCAACATCTTGATGTAAGTCTGGCTTGCCAGGCTAGCATGCTGATGATTTTTTATTCTTCTATATTAACTTGCATCGCAACCTACGATTTAATAGGTGTCATCCTCATATAGTATACATCCATTTCGTACACTGTGATCTATAATGATCTTATAGGATTTCCCAAATCACACAGTCTGTAGCAGGAATTATCCTTTTTTTTCTCAGTTCCTTGTTCTGTTAACGTTATGTTTAAAGTGTGTAGTTATTCTTTGTTCCTAGAGTTCAGTCTATCTTAATCATTTCTCCTGTGTTTCTCCATGCTTCTGATTGGATTATACTCTACCAACCCGGACAGAGCCATTTATGATAATTAAAATTTGATTTCATTGGGAATTGTGTAAAATTCTTTATTGTGTATGGTTTATGACTAGTACAGTTTTTTGGTTAAGTATGACGTTTTGCAGGCATCTTTACCTGGAAAACCAACTATTTGCCTACTTCTCTGAGGGGCATTCAATTTCAGAAAATTTTCAGCCCCTTAATATTAGCCCCGTAAAATGTTCTGTGATTAGCTCATAGTCTGTTTGATGCAACTGGCACCATGCATCTCAATTTAATATAATATTGTTACAAGTTTCATCTGGTTGCTAAACCAATTGTTTTGAGGACTGTAATTAAAAAATGATTAGACAAAACAGCCAAAAAAAAAAAATTTGTTTAGTGGAAGCTCAAAATTCAAAACTTATTAAAACTCAAATTAGTATTTCATGTCCACATATTTATTTGTATAGTAGCTGCGTTAGTGCACAAGCATGATAATATAGTCAGTCGGACATTATTGCAAAATAAATCAACTAATTGTCCAATCATTTTCTTTTGTACGTTTACCGTAGACCTTATTTTACTTATAATTTGAAAAACCCCATTTATAAAAACCCATAGGAAAATCTCAAGAGACAAATGAGTCCTCTGTGTTTTGTCGTCACGACTGCAGCACTTCATCGCCCCAAAACGTAACAGACATGTTTAGACATGTTTACACACCAAACAAGACATTTAGTGCTCTTATGAAGCTGACCTCACCACAATGTACTGTAGGTTTATCTGGTTTATTATTGTGGGAACCAAACATCCAATAATAAAGTTCAAGATAAACAAGACCACAGACACACACACACCTGAGTCTCTTCTCGTACGGTTTGTATTATTGTCTCTCTGGTCTCCTCCGCCTCTTTGTTCAGCTGTTCTCGCAGCTTCCCACAGGCTTCCCCTACGGCCTGGACCTTCTCTTCTTCCATCCGAGCCTTCAGGCCTTCACAACGAGCTCTGAACTGGGCCTGAAGCTCGACCTGAAGCTCTCGCCGCATTTCAGCCTCCAGCCTGTCCCTCGCTCGCAGGGCCTCCCGAAACTGGGCCTGCAGACTCTGGGGAAGATGCGAAAGAGATGAAATAAAGGGATGAAAACGGATGAGGAGGACAGAGAAGGATGAAGGACAGATGATGAAGGTGTTGGGGTGAATGAGATGGAGAGGTAGAGAGAACACAAGGAGACAGAAGGGCGTTAGGGAGGGAGAGGAAGAAATGGATGGATGATCAGAGTTGGCAGGGCAACTGTACTGGGCTTATGAAGAGGAGAGTCATCTTTGGGTTTGGCTGCTGCTTGCTTTCCCTGGAGAGCAATTACACAAGCAATTACACCCTATTACAAAAGCTCTTCTCATTTCTCTGACACAATGGCGAAGATTTGACTGCTACTGGCACTGGAGTCGAAACCGGATCATTCGTTAAATCTGACACTCGGATGCAGTGAGGATTATGCTGCTGTTGGACGGGGGAAAAGAAGTTGAATTAGAAGCCGAGTCTTTTTATCAGAAAGTTTTAATCAAGTCCTAATAAAATCTCTCCAGACTGCCTCCCTGGAGACTGAAATATGGCTTTCTGAATTCCAGGAGACACAGTGTTACAGTCTAATATGTCTGTATTAATTACTTTTTTGACATGGTTCACTTGAGGATTACAAATATTCACCTCCTCTTGGAGTTTAAGGGCAGCACGTTTCTCCTCCTCTGCCAACTGCTTAAAATCCTCCACGACGGGGGCGTCAGGCTGTTCCCGTCCAATCGCAGGTCGGGAACTGACCAAGTTTGGAGGCAATTTTAGGTGGTTGTCTGTTCTAGCGTTGGGAGATGACCACGGACACAACCGTTCTCCTAGTTCTGAAAGCATGAGAGTCAGTGGTTGCAACAGGTGGCAACTGATTACAATCGTATAGAAATCACATATGGCTTTTTAAATATGTATTATAAACGGAAGATCTTATGCATGCTTCATAAAGGAAGTGTCTCAGATGCACATATAGGAAAGAAAAAACATAAATGTTATCTTTAAA
This sequence comes from Scardinius erythrophthalmus, assembly GCF_964197995.2. Taxonomy (NCBI): domain Eukaryota; kingdom Metazoa; phylum Chordata; class Actinopteri; order Cypriniformes; family Leuciscidae; genus Scardinius; species Scardinius erythrophthalmus. The sequence continues at coordinate 56,314,416 of NC_138222.1, read as the reverse complement.
ATCTCACTTGCTTATCCTGGACACTTAATAGAGAGCAAATGAAAACTTTGGTTTAAGTCTTTCCACATGTTCCTCCTGTGGAAAAAGAGCCACATGACTCTGTCTAGAGTTTCAGAAGAGAAACATCTCAAACTGTGCTCAGATTCGCCAAGAAACCCAAGTCTGTAATGTAAAGAGCTTTTTTCCAAATATCTCAGATTAAATTCTTCCAATACTAAAGTATTTGAGAAATGTTGCCCATGTTCATTTACAGTTCTGTTCTTAATGTCAACAGTTGTTTTATTTGTGTCTTCTTTTTATCTATCCTAAATTTTCGTATGCGTTTTTTTCATTTTCATCATTCAGTGGCTCTGAATTGTCAAAGCACCTCTTGAAATGCTTGCTACGAATGCGAAAAATGCAGAAAATTGATCCCTTTTTTTTTTGACGGACAAAAGTTTCCGAGGTAGTGTGTAAACGTGCCGAAATATTTCAGACAAGAATTTCAGACTCAGTGTGCAAGGACCTCAACACCGTGTCTAAACCAGACACAACCGTTGTTGTCGCTAGAAGCTGTCACGGCAAAGCAACTCGCCTTGACTGGACAACCAATGACGATCGTACACACCATCATTGGACAACCTGTCAGAAATCAGACAGAACAAGAAAGAAAAGGGAGAGAAAGAAAGCGCAATAGAACAAATAGGCTACAAGAAACGCAGGTCGTAACAGTCCTTCGTATCAGAAGTAGCTTTTGTTTGTTACAACCTTTGTTCTTGTATTTCTGTTTCTTGAATATGTCCACACTGGATGTGGCATGCTGGATTTGCATTTGTTGTTTTTTTGCGCCCTTATGTCAGGTGTAAGACATTTCAGGAGAAACATCTAATAATACACATGAAACATAAATATTTAGATAGTTCCTCCAAAAATGAAAATTCTGTCATAATTTACTCATCCTCGTGTTGTTTCAAACCTGTATGACTTTGCTGAAAGTCATACAGGTTTGGACCACCATGAGACTGAGTAAATGAGGACAATTTTCATTTTTGGGGGAACTATCCCTTTAAGACTTTGGGTGAAATAAGTTCTGAAAGAGCAACTTTTAAGCAAGTATATATTTTTGTTTCTCTCAAACACATAGTCATTATTTTGTGGATGAACTTGTGTATAATTTTTGACCTCTCTTCCTACATTTCTCTGTTTGTTGGACAAAAGTCCAGTAGCAGACACTGCGGTAGTAAATGCCAGAGTCATTAGGCTGGACGTGTGTAGGTTGATGGCACTGATTGCTGAGAGTTTTACTCTGGCTGTCTGAGGCAGAGAATGTTCTGTTCTGCCCTTCAGCATGAATTCAGATTACACTACTGGAGAGGAACCTATATGTGACCTGGTATGCGCTAATGAAAGCTTGAAGAGAGAGGATGTTTGTGTGGTATTAAGGCTAAACTCACCCAGAATGTGTGTGTGGAGCACTCTCTGTGTGCTCAGAGTCGTCCTGTTCACCAGCTTCTCGAGAGACCTTGTGTCCCACATTTTGCCTTCACAAACACTGAACCTTGGTCCACAGAAGCACCAGAGATTGGTTCTTAAAAACTCTCAATTTCCCAGTCTCCACCACGTCTCATTCTCTTTCGGGATTTGTCTTTTCTCTCAGCCTTTGACTTGCTGATGGTCGCTTAGCAACATGGACAACAAAACAACAGACTGCGCTGCTTAGCATTCAAGAATGATTTGATCCAAGAGATTTCAGACAAGATGCCTGCCAGCATGTGTGTGTGTGTGTGTGTGTGTGTGTGTGTGTATGTGTGTGCGTTTGATTGTGTGGAAGTGTTTTATGAGCAGCCTCCCACTGCGCTAGTCATTTGAGATGTTTTGCTTCAGGGTTCATGCTCATTTGTGGGTCACATTTTGTGGAGTACAAAGAGCCTAAAATGGAATATAATGCTCAAAATGGAACCTCACAGATATTTTAAAAATCAAAACATACAGGAAGATGTAACAGAGATATTCTAAAACAATAAATCAAATAAAAAATAAATCCCAAAACTAAAACATATGAAATTACAAATTTAAAATGAAATTAAAATAGAAAACAATAACTGATTTGGACATTTTCTAAATACATTATGACTGGTGCTTGCCCATGCAAAAGTTGCTGCCATGATCCCCACAGTAAATACCCACTGGAGTGCCACAGGGCTCAGTACATAGAGCGCTTTTATTCTCCCTTTACATCAAATCAGTATTCATCACCTCTTACATCGTTCTTATGAAGATACTCAACTAATTATCTTATTTCATCCCTCTAACCACCAGGTATCCTCATGAATCACTGCATGTCTGGCAAGCATTAATGCCTGGATGAAAGTTTGATCAAAAACCTCTGTTGATCCCAGTGAGGAAACAACTTTGCCTCATCATTCTCAACTCTTTTCACCCACACAGAAAGCAAAAAAAAAAAAAAACTCTAGTCACCACTTGGCAACTTCCTGCCATTTGCGCCCACAAATGAACCAGATTCACCCAGCTGAACATCCGCTAAGTCAGACCTTTTCTCTGACAGACACGATCCTACGTGCAAGTCAGTCAATGCTGAATGTCACACCTTCAACACATAGCTCCTATAGCAGGGCAAAGAACTTTGCTTTTCCTCCTCACATGATGTGCAAACAGCAACATCCGTACTAATCTTCAGATGCAGACAGCTAAAGAACATTTTGTAAGTTGCGTTAGATAAGAGATATACATATGTAGTTCTAAATGTTTTTGTGCATGTCTGTATGATGATATGTGGTTTGCAAGGTGATCACTTGTTTTATTTACCAGATGAATATGCAAATCTTGGGATGGAGTAAAAATATAAACTCTTATTTTCTAACTAATTAGTGTGTAATTGTGGTGTTTGAGCATAAACAACATCTGCAAAGTTACGACACTCAAAGTTCAAAGCAAAGGGAGATATTTTCTGTGCGTGTCTGCAAGCTGCCTGCTAACACGCGAGCTCTTGAAGCTCCACCCTCTGTGCCGGGAGCAGCAGCTCATTTGCATTTAAAGGGACACACACAAAACGACGCATTTTTGCTAACCCTAAAAAGGGACGATTTTAACATGCTACAAAAATGATCTGTGGGGTATTTTGAGCTAAAACTTCACATACACACTCTGGGGACATCAGAGACTTATTTTACATCTTGTAAAAAGGGGCGTTATACCACCCCTTTAAAACAAGTTTTGTGTTACAAAAAATACTTTAAGTCAGCATGAAAGGAAAAATAATTCGCCCTGATAATCAATAATATTATCGATTCATATTTTAGGTAAAAACATGGAAGAAAAGATTTGCCGTTTTACCGTGACTAAGAATGTTATCTTTTTTCTTAAGATTGTTCTTCAGACAAAATTTGAGAATTCAAAAATGTAAAAAAAAAAAAAAAAAAAAAAAAAAATCAAAGAATTTAATTTATTAAAATTAATTTACTTTATAATAACTTCTTTCAAATATGCCTTACAAAATTGGTCTGTATTGAAATTGTTGTAATACACTGCTGTAAAAAAAAACTTTAGAAAATACTTACAAACGTCATAGAATTTATGTTTTTAAGATTTTTTTCTTAAGACAACTTTAATGAATTGGGCCTATGATTGCTTTGAAATCTGCATGATGAACAAATGCTGGACGGGAGAAGTTACGCACCCATGAGGTTTAATACTTTGAGTTAGAGGTTTGTTCAAAGCATGAGGAATAGTAACTTACCTTAGCAAACACCACTAATTACAGAAAGACAGTGACATTTTTTATGTAAACATGTTTATTAATCTTAGCCACTGCGATCTACCTGTAGCATACGGTTCCTCTGAGCAGAAAGAGCCACAAGCAGACCTGAATGAGGTGGCTTACAATCCAGGAAAACTGTACAAAATAAAAGGGTTTGTGTTACACATTTGTACAAACAACTGAAGCTTTCAGCAGTGGATGTAATATGATATTCAGCATGCTGACTAGAGCATGTTTGGCAAGCCTGAAACATTCAAACCCACTGCTTTAAAGAGTAAAGTACAGAACATACACACAGCGGAAAGCTGCAAAAAGTGTACATTTGTAAAAATGCACACCATTTTGTCAAGACGACAGCTAACATTAGAATATGAAAAGACTCTCTCGCGCACACACACACACACACACACACACAAACAAACACGGGTTATTATAAAAGGGAATGTGCAGCCTCAGCTAAAGCAATGAGACTCATTGAGAGGCAGGAAACCAACCACATTCACACACAATAAAGCAGATTACTGGCTTACAAAAATATATTCACAGCTGCCCACTGTAGCTCTATAACACATTAAACATTATACAAACCGTCTCAGTCCATCACACACAGACCTTCCCTGTGTCAAAATCATCTCTTACATGGATTAAACCTGCTCCTGAAATAACGGTTCTGCCTTCACTGAAAGTCCCAGACAAGGCTCAACGTGTTTCCTGAAAACAGGTTCTACGTGGTGAAAGGAAAACAAACCCAATGCAAATCGGAAAAGGCTGTGCAGCTAAATGGTAAACCTGAGAGGCATCTCACTCCAACAGCGGCATATCCTGAAGGCATTGCTAGAAAACCCAACGTAAACATCAATTTAAGGAGCCATCCAAACAAAATGAAAACTATGAATGAATTATTCATATTTCAGAGGTGTTCCAGGTCATCTAAATCATAATTTGTTGTCAGAACCAGTTTAAATTCAATGGATTTTGGTTTGTCTTGACTTTTAGACATTCACCGATTGAGGTTTACGAACCTAGCGGCATGCAAAAAGGCCGGAGGATTAAAAAAAAACAAATTCTACAATTAAAAACAATGCAGAATTACAGTCTTACAACTCTTCACCTAAACAATCAGTATGATAGGTTTGGCAGTAGATTATGGGTCCGTTTGGTGTGCAGTTTTACAATCAAAAGTTCTAGCTTTCAATGACTGCTGGCTCCTCCTCCTGCGCCCTCTCATTGGTCGAGGCCAACGGGCCGGCCCACCACAGCACCAGAGCGTTGTCCTGTCGGACGTCATTTGTCGGCATCACGTTTCCCTCGTCTGACTCAGAGTCCGAGTCCCCGCTGTCAGACGGCCAACAGAACTTGCGCTGACCGCTGGACGAAGCCACTAATGGCATGAATGGGTGCACACTGTAAATGAGAGAGTAAAAAAACGTTAGTGGGGGTAAAGTTAGCAATATTTAGTCATTTACATGTATTTATTTTGCAGATTAAATGTGCACTATGTAATAGGGGTGTAACAATATATCGTGTCACAATATGTGCAACAATATGTATCGTGGATAGTGACAATATGTATTGTGGATAGTTTACCCAAAATAACATTTCTGTGTGAGGAAAAAATTAAAGTTTCCAGTGTCAGTACTACATTGAACTACTACATATATATAAGGTTGAATATAATGTATAATAATGCAATGGGGGAATATGTGTGGGTCCTGATAATGCCAAATGTCTGATGTTACCAGTAAAACGTGTCCTAGATTATTTTACATATACCTAGTCAGTGAAAGAGTGTAAGCAAATTCGTCTAAAATAATTCTGTATTTTCAGCTTCAGAATCGTGAAATTTTTTATTCTGGTGTCTCTATTGTCCTTTGAATTGGGTTACAAGTCCAAGCCTATACATTTACACCCACAATGTAACACCAAATTTAGCATTTTAATCAACAGTAAATTTTCCATAAACCTTTTACCATATGTCTTGGAGTATCGCAATAATATCGTATCGTGAGTATAGTATCGTGATATGTATTGAATAGATGTATCCTTCGCTGCCTTTGATATCCCACAATCCTATGCTTTCCAATCTGTGAGAGTTGAGCAAGAAAATAAAGATGGCATCTGAAAGGTGTGTTTGCTGGTCAGTTTGTGTGTAAATGTCAGTTTTTAATAAACATTTTCCACTTCTGATGTAATTTCTAGGGAGAGATTACTATTGTAGTAATTAAACATTCACCAGAGCTCGCTCTATTTAGCTGTAGATCATTAAACCGTTACTCTGTCACAGAAGTCTGTCCGAAATCAGTTTCGTGAGGAACCTTCGTGCGCAAACACTGCCTGCAAAGTCACGGCCTATAAGGCAGCAAGGAAATAAGTCACTGTCTGAGTTTTCAGACGCAGCCGGGTTATTTTAGCGGTCAGCAACTTTCCTATAGCGGTCGCCGTGCTGACTCTGAGCCTGAATGGTTTCGTGAACCTAGACAGACCAGCGCTTGCACTGCAGATAAATAGCTACGATGGCAAAAAGCACTCGCTGTTTATCATTCATCTTTGATATTAAGTCCTGATTCCATTTATGATGAGTCTTTTCCTTTAAAATGTCATTCTTCAATTAGGGGCAGATCTTGAAGAATGTATTTGTTTAAAAACACATACATGCACAAATTAGATATACACTATCTTTCAAATTTTGGAGTCAGTAAGATTTTTTTTTAATACTTATAGAAATTAATAGTTTGAAAATGAATACTTTTATTCAGAAATATCCATTAAATTGATCAAAAGTGACTCTTACATTGTTACAAAAAATGTCTTCGTTCTTTATATTCAACTTTCTGTTTGGCAAAGAATCCCACAAAAATATTAAACAACTGTTTTCAACATTGTTAATAATAAGAGATGTTCCTTGAGCAGCAAATCAGCATATTAGAATAATTTCTGAAGGATCGTGTAACTGGAATAATGATGCTGAAAATTTAGCTTTCAGAGGGATAAAGGACATTTTAAAATACATTCAAATAGAAAACAATATTTTTACATTGCAATATTGTTTCACACTATTACTGTTTTAATTGTATTTTTGATTAAATAAATGCAGCCTTGCTGAGCATAAGGGACTTCTTTTGAAAACATAAAAAAAATAATCATACTGACCCCAAACTTTTGAACAGTAGTTCATAAATACCACATTAATTGATAATATGCTTTCTAAGGTCTTAAGAAAAAGTGCAAATTATAGTTTCCCTGATTTTAATAAATGTATTTTAGAGGAAAAGGCTGGGTAGGGGACAAACCTAATATAGGGAAATTCTGGCACAAATTTAACCTTTGAGTACTCTTAAAATTAGGAAAATGAAAGAGGCACAATAAAGAGATCACAATCTATCCATTAAAGCGAAGATTTATAAGGCATTATTTCTTTGAAATCTGCAAATAAGGTCTAAATTTTAGTCAAATTTAAAGTCATTGACATGCATTTTCTACTTGTACCTGGTGCCATTGGCACAATCTGTGTGCGCCTGATACTGCAGCATTGGCTGTAGTGTCTCCTCATTCCCATCAGGTGGCGCTGTGAGGGTGTCCCACACTGACACCACACCATCGGTGTCCCCACTCAGCAGATATCGTCCGGATCTGATTTAGAAACACAAATATCAACATAACATGAACAGAATATAAACAGGTCCAATTACAATGGTTGAGTTTTTAGGCAAGTTGTAAATCTTGATCTTACTGGTCCATGTCAAAGTAGATACGCTGGTTGGTATTGACGTTCCTGTGCATGGAGAACAGAACCTGTTCGGGATCTCTCACGTCCCAGCACAGGATCTCTGAGTCCTAAAGGAAGTGACACACAGTATTAGCAAGACAATTCAAAACATACAAGCAAATAGCAGTGCTTCTGATTGGCTGATGCATCTGACAGCCCACTGACCTTGCGGCCGCCCGTGTACAGGTGATAGCCGTTGGGTGAGAACAGCAGGTGTGTAAGGCCTCCGTGGTGTCGAGTGGGCAGAAGAGCCAGCAGAGAGCCATCCTCACAAGAGTAAAGGCCGGTCGAACGAGAATACGACCCTAAGGCGTACATGGACTGGCACGGACTGAAGGCAATACAGGAGATAATGCCAGTCTGACCCTGTTTCTTCACTTGAAAGATGAGGGATGTATGAAAAGAGCGGAAAGAAAAACAGGAACAAAAGTTATTTAGTATTTTTGAATAAGAGAACGAAAAAAGATTCATGGAGTAAAGGAGAAAATACAGAGGGGCGTGTTTGTTTTCCCAAACAAGCCCAGACGAGAAAGAACTTGTTATTGAAGGGGTTAGTTCACCCAAAAATGTAAATTCTGTCATTAATTACTCGCCCTCATGTCGTTCAACACCCGTAAGACTTTCGTTCATCTTCAGAACAGAAATTAAGATATTTGCAACGAAATCTGAGAGCTTTCTGTCCCTCCATTGACAGCTACACAACTGACACTTTGACACTTCAGAAAGTTCATAAAGAGATCGTAAAACTAATCCATATGAATTGAGCGGTTTAGCCCAAATTTTCAGAAGGAACTCAATAGGAGCTTTATATGATGATTTAATTTAGGCTTTTATTCACATACTGTAAAAACATTGATCAACTAACATAAAAGAAGCGCAACTAAACCTGTGTCAAAGTGTCAGTTGTGTGGCTGTCAATGGAGGGACAGAAATCTCTCAGATTTAATCAAAAAGATCTTCATTTGTGTTCTGAAGATGAACGAAAGTCTTATGGGTTTGGAACAGCATGAGGGCGAGAAATTAATGACAGAATTTAAATTTTTGGGTGAACTAACCCTTTAAGGGGTCTAATGAGAAGCTGAATTTACTTGCTTACGGGAGTCAAACAACATTGCAACTTTCCGCATAAATATAGTATTCATTTAATGTGCCGTCACAGGTGTACACTTCTGTTCAAAAGTTTGAAACTCATGAAACATTTCTCATTATTATCAATGTTGAAGACAGTTGTGCTGATAAATATTTTGATGGAAAGTGTGATGCAATTTTTCAGGATTCTTTGATGAATAGAAAGTTCAAAAGAACAACACTGATCATATTTCAACATAAGAAATATTTTGTAACACTATAAATGTCCTTGAAGAATAACTTTCATTTTTTACCTCTTTTTTTTTTTTTTTTGACCCTGAACTATTGAACAGTAGTGAATGTATATCAGCTACTTCACAACGACTTGGTATGTGGCTCATCCAATCAAAGTATAAAGATGGAACTATATTATACATTTTACTATAATATAACAATATGATAGGCCTGCATATTTCTAACACTCATCAGTCTGAACAAAGACCTTTTGTGTTACATCCAGACCAATAATTACAATAGCAGTGTTGAAACAACGTGAATGAGTCAGACACCACAAACATGCTAAGATAATTATATCCACAGCCACTGTCTAGATCAGAGCCATGCATGCCGTGTCAGCTTAATCAAGCCAAATATGTGTTTCCCGCCATGAATGCGTTTGGAATGAATCCACCCAAACAAACAAAAAGAAATTAAACGGGATTACAGGCATTCCACACCCATGCAAGCCAGACAGCCGTCTTGATGACCCTGATTAAAAACCGTTTGAAGAGTGAGAGTGATTGATGAAGTGGTTATTTCTCTACAAGAGGGACCCTCACCCATGGTGGGCCTTTCCTCGCAGTCTCTCCCAGGACGGTCGGTGTGGAAGACCCTGACGATTTTATCAAAGCCGCAGTAGAGCTGAGAGCCGTCGGGAGAGAAACACAGGGAATGGGCCGCGGTCAGCTCATCCAGGTGGTTGTAGGGTCGAAAAGATGCACGGAGGTCCCCGTAGAACGCGTCCCATATGTGGACTGGGTTGTCCCGGCTACTGCTGGCAATGCTGAAGGGGCAAGCAACAAAAAGAGGGAAACTGAAGTACACTGCAGGTTACAGAAAACTTTTTTTTAAAACTACAAGAGAATGCAACATCAGACTTAGTAATCAGTCTGGCTTTCATCTAAACCGACAACACAAAAGACCCATTCACAATAGAGAATCTAACAAATTAAGAGCTAAGACAATTTGAAGTGAAAGATGACGACTACCGCTAGATGAAAGAAATTAGGCATATGAGTACGTGCCCTCCAAAGGATTGGGAAAATCCCTAGGCAATCCCTTGGCATTGATAGGGGACAGTACAAACTATATATAAACTAAAACATTTTATTACATGAATTAAGGATTTCAGAACATTGAAAAAAGAAAATTCTAGAGCTTTTTATAAACCATCTCTGCACTTCAGGATGTTCATGGCAAAACAAGGCAAGTTATTGCATGGAAACTTGGTCATGTGCGGATTAAATGCATGAATACTCTCATGAATATGAGTGAACGCCATGATTTTACTGTAAAACTGCTAAATTGTCAGATTGTTTTTCACCAAATTCAATTGAAGCACTGAAAATTATCAGCGAGTCATATTATATTTTGATATTTTGATCACACTCTTAAGGTGCGGACATCTCTGCCGTTGCTCAGTGAAAGTTCAGAAGAAATACAGTTATTGTAATAGGAACCCAATGGGGAGTTTCAGTATGAGGGCAAAAAAGTTTCCCACACAGGTTTCACACATGATAACTAAAATTCGCCTTCGTCCTTTGACATATTAGAGTACTTTGTACCAAATCCTGCAAGTTTCAGAGCTTAAAGGTGGGCTAGCAATAGCAAGCTAGCTTTGAAAGCATGAGATCCCACCCTCCCTTCAGAGCGTCTCCAAAGCCACGCCTTCTTCAAAACACATGAACACACACAGAAGAGACGGCAAAGCATCAGAGACTACCTCATGCCTAAAAGCACATAATATTACAATAATAATGAACGTAAACAACTTACAGAGCTCTGACTTGTACCAACTGACTGCTGCAGATTCATTTCGGCATTAATAGTGTTGACATAGAAATGCATAAATCTGAACAGCTCCGGGTAGAACGTCACGGGTTGCCATCTCGTCATTACGATTATGACATGGTGTGAACGCAGCATAAGCTCATTGTTTCGGTTCAGGAGGAACTGTAAAAGTTCTGTTTCGATTGTGGTGCTCGGTGACTGACGTCTGTCTACAACTCATGAAAGCCTCATGAAACATGCTGATGAAATTCCAGTAATCGATCACAAAATCATGGATAATTTTCCTTAGGGGTGGTGAACAGTCTTACAAAAGCAAGAGCTTACAAAAGCTAAAGTAAACACTACATCAATACTGTAATGTTAGTTAGCAGGCTAGCGGAGGCAAAGCTTTGCCCTTCGTTTACATCACAGCAACTACACACAACTTATAATTGGAACTGTTAATAGAAAACACAACTGCAAATAATAAGACATACTTAGAAGTTGCGATCCATAAACAACAGATTGTCCCGACAAAATGGGAACAGCTACGTCTCTCAGGAGAAACTTTTGTGCGTATAGCCTGCATCGTACTCTGTCTGTCTTCTGTTCTCCGTTAAATGTGCAGCGCACAGACAAACGTTGAGATAATCTTCAGGAACAGTGTTAAAAATAAATTTTAACCTCTCTAAGTTCGTCAGCCTTAGGACAAACTTTTTCCGGGTGGAAAAAACAGCGACGACACACTTCATCATCTCTGGCGCAGCTTAACCAGGCCTCGCCAACAAATGAGGAACATTATGACTTCATAAGATCTGGAAAAATCGCGATGTAGCCCAAAAGTTCATTGAAGAGTAATTACAGACTAACATAGTTCTTGAAAGTGGATTCTGCTAAATTATATATCTCCCTTTGGAGTGGACTTTGAGCTTTGTAACCTTGCCTTTGTAAAAACCTTAGTAAAATACTGTTTGCACTGTATTTTATTTCCTTTTTATTCTAAACTGTTTTAATTGTTCTTATTTCTTTTGATTATTTTAATTACTTCTATGTAAAGCACTTTGAATTATGTTTACTTCATTGGCGCCGATGTATGGCGACATGCTACGAGCCTCTCTCACGCCGCGCTTAGTGTTAGTTTTAACCTTACTTATTAGTTTGATAATACAGCCTATAACTTATCACTTATGATCGCCAGACCTTATTGGACATCGGACAAAATATTCCAAAACAACATCTATGATACCTGTGGATATTATCAAAATATCAGAAACCTGGTGCACTGCATATCGAAGGCGAGGAAGTGAGGAAGACGCGGGGGACTGCTGGTGAGGCTATGCGGCCTCCAATACCAAGCATGCAACTTGCCTCTGTTTTCACTGATATTTTTAACCTGTCACTCTCTCTTTGTGTGGTCCAAATTGTAAAAAAACAAAAAAACAAAAAAAAAAACATCATAATTCCTGTGCCTAAGAATCCGACTGCCACCTGTATGAATGATTTTTAGACCTGTAGCCTTGACTTCTGTGATTATGAAGTGTTTTGAACAGCTCGTGAAAGCATGCATCAACAACAGCATACCTGTCTCCACTGATCCACTACAATTTGCATACAGATCAAACAGAGCTGTGGATGATGCTGTATCCTTGGCTTTACATTCTGTGCTCCAACATCCAGAGATATGCATGTCAGGATGCTGTTTGTTGATTATAGCAGTGCCTTCAATACTATCAGACCTTCTATTTTAATAGCTAAGCTGTTAGACCTGGGCCTCTGCAATGCCATCTGCAGCTGGATACAGGACTTTCTAACAGGCCGGCCCCAGACAGTTAGAGTTGGCACTACATACTCAGCCTCTATAGTGTTAAACACCGGAGCACCTCAAGGCTGCTGTCTCGGTCCTCTATTATATAGCCTGTATGTCTTTGACTGTATTGCAAAACATCCCACTAATAGTATATAGTGAAATTTGCAGACGATACTACTGTGGTAGGACTCATTGACAGCAATAACGAAACGGCCTATAGGGATGAGGTGAGTAATTTGATCATGTGGTGCCGCAGAAACAATCTGTCCCTCATTGTGGGGAAAACCAAGGAGGTCATCATAGATTTCAGAAGGAACAAACCCACACATACACCTGTCTATATTAAAGGTATAGCGGAGGATTTTCTTTTTCCGGGTGGGTAGTGTAAACTATTGGTCCACCTAAGTGTCAATCATTCTGGTGATATGTTTACGTAAGGCCGTCGTACGTGCTCGTCCCTTAGTTTTCGCTTTCTGCGCATGCGCACTTTCAGGTGTTTATGTGTGGTGAGCTAGAGCTCAGCCATTCATTGAAGCTCGCCGTTTCACCGGGTCCTTTGAAAATGTCTGAGGGTCGCAAGAGAAAAAGTTTGTACGAACTGTATGAGAAGAAGAGAAAGGCCTCAGAAGAGAAAAAACAAGATCAGAGTGTTTTTGGGAGATTGTTTCACACGATGGCGTGCGCTGAAAACACAGGTTGGGCTTCCCACTGATGCCTCAGTCGCGAAGTTTCTACTTGACAGGTAAAGTTTGGCATGCTATTTGGAGAAAAAGTGCAAATCTTCTTTTGGAAAGTAATCTTGTATGAGCGATGCCGACA
>NC_138222.1:56263650-56296150 GCF_964197995.2 Scardinius erythrophthalmus | reverse complement strand
ACAGTAGGGCATAGACACACACACACACACACACACACACACACACACACACACACACACACACACACACACACACACACACACACACACACACACACACACACACACACACACACACACACACATTATATATATACACTCACAAGCATGTGTCCGGGTCCATAGAGGTCATCTTCGGGAACCAGCAGTAGTCGTAGATGGTGTCTCCTTCTGCCATCTTCAGCACTGGACTCTGAGTGGACACAAACAGAAGCAACAGCATTACATTGTGTACAGGATTTCCAAATAAGCAAACAAGAATGTTTATATATGTAAATATAAAGCAAGGGTTTAGATGCAAAGCAAAAAAAAAAAAAAGATCCTTTGACTCAAGGCTTTCAAAATGAAGATGCCAGTATTAATTTAAATTGTGTCATGAGCAGTGTTGGGGAAAGGTAATTTAAAAAGTAATGCATTGCAATATTGCAATACTCCCTAAAATGTAACAAACTGCATTACTTGGTTAGTTTTTATGGAAAGTAATGTGTTACATTACTTTCTCTCACCTGGGATAGGCTTGCATGTTTGTTTTTTTAATAACAAAAAAAAATAAGTTCTGTTTTAGGGCAAATGTAAAAGCCCTACCAAAAGTGTAAAAAAAAAAAAAATAAAAAAAATAAAAGTGAAACGAGTAACCCTCAGGCTGAAGAAAATGCAAAATCACGCCTGTACAGTAGAGGGCGCAACTCAAACAAATCTTTCAGCTGTGCTGCTGTTCTGGATTGGAGAAGAAAGTTCAACAGCAATAAAAACACAAATGTGATGTTTAACTAAGGTTTGAATTCCCCTGTTTTTATTCATTTTGATGAATACTGAATTTGTTTCTGTGCAAGTCAGAATAAGTAAATGCCTGCTCACATTTAGTCTAGAACTACAATATCCATCATGTTCACACACACAATGCCTCAGCACTTACTCAACATGATTTCTCTCAACATGAGGACAGGAGAGCTGTCAGTCAATACATGTGAAAAAAACTAACTTGTATAAATTATTTGGAAAAAGTAACAAATATTTTGTTGTAAATTTAAAAGTAATGCATTATGAAAAAGTAATCTGATTACGTAACTTGAGTTACTTGTAATGCGTTACCCCCAACACTGGTCATGAGACATTTATCATTTTGAACACTGGCCAAAATCAGTTCTTCGTATTTCTACTTCTACAGGTACATGGTAAATATGAAAAGAAGATCTGGAAGAGGCTGACCATCTCAGAAAGCATGTCCCAGCGGCTGCTGTACAGCTCAGGCGGGAGGTTATACACACGAAGAACGTTATCAGCGCTGTTTGAAACAATGCAGGAGCCATCTGGAGCCCTGCAGAGAGGCGTCACAAAGAAAGATCGACACTGTGGTACAGTTTACACAACACAGCCACCATTAATGAGTTGCTTTCATCAGTTATTATCACCATTTGCAGCCTCTGAGGTAATTCTCAGCGATGTGGGAGTATTCGGCCCAGGAGCCCGTCAGCATCTGAGGGTTATGACTGAAGTCGAGGACTTGACTGAGGACACGGGAAAAAGACAACGTTGAGACAATGGCTAGCCAAGAATATCCCCGTCACAATAGGTTAAAGGGATGGTTCGGAGTCATTCAACCTAGGGTCCTTTGCACCATGACCTCGACCCAAACACCCCCCCAGAAGCCTTTTTTCCCTTGGTTGAACATTATTAAAGTTAGAGCTTATTTAGAGATATCAGCCGGATGGTTTAGTGCATACGCTAATGGATCCTAGGCTGTATCTCGTAAATTACCCCACTAATAATGTCCAGAATGGTACCAAACTTCTACAGTAGTACAAATAGGTTCTGAACTCATAAAACGAGGCATTGGAAAGTTTGTAAGTACATCAGGAGTTTATTTAAATAACACTTGTCGACGGGACTTCCATGATTTGGGAAAAGCCGTTAAAGTCCTGGCAGAAAGCGATACACTTTTTATTATTTTTTCCGAAGTGTTGACAACTTAGAGTTAACTAATAATTGTTGCAAACTGGTACTACCAACAAAATATTAGTGCATTCCTGGAACTGGGCGTCGTTACACTACATCCTTAAAGCTCCAATATGTAGGGATTTTGTAATAAAATTTTCAAAAATAACTTGCACAGTGTGATATATTTCCTCCAGTTATGTACTTACAATATCTCAAAAGTCTCCAAAGATTTTTTATTTCAGAGAAATTCCGATTTTAAATAACTGGCCGTCCCGGAAAAGAAATGTCGCGCCTCAGTGATGCAATGTCCGCTCTCTCTATCCTTCTTTCCGGTGTGGACCATGTGATAGGATATTCCACCACACCGGATTTTTTTTTTTTTTTTTTTTACAACTTTATTGAGGTTTTTTTCTTATCACAATAAACAATAAAGACATCTGACAAAGAATAAAAAAAGGAATAAAATAAAAAATATGACCCACATCACCGGAATATCGCATGGTAAAATGCGGAAGTGGTGGTTAAAGCGTTATAGCCATAGACTGTATGGTTATAGCTGTTATGGATCACGAACTCTTTGGCGAGTATTGAAGTGCCAACAAAACGAAAGCGTCCATATTCGGATACACGCGGAGTCACGGACTGTGTGACAAACGGAGGAATAAAACCCGGATAAATATCGGCAAGCGTTTTCGAGATGGAGAGAGCTGCGCGTCTGGACTTGTCAGAGACTCTGGTCTCGCGAGTGTATTGAGACAGGTAAGACATGCAACTGTCAATAATAGCACTTATAAACAAAGTTATATTGCTCTTTGTACTTTGGTAAGGCTTTTTATCACGTGTGGTGACCGAGATTATGGCAGTACAATTACAATCGGAGATGATGTTAAAAAAAATATTTAGTCATTACTTGCAAATGTTCGTTCAAATTTACTTTTAGATATTGGTTTGAACAC
Organism: Scardinius erythrophthalmus; assembly: GCF_964197995.2. Lineage (NCBI taxonomy): Eukaryota > Metazoa > Chordata > Actinopteri > Cypriniformes > Leuciscidae > Scardinius > Scardinius erythrophthalmus. Next base: position 56,293,217 of record NC_138222.1, on the reverse strand, counting down.
GTTAAACAACACGGCATTAACCATAAAAAACGTAAAACTGCACAACATTAACCAAACAAATCATTTGACAAATAGCTGTATGTTGTAACGGGATAGCCTAATATAGCATAACATTTCACGTCCCTTGCAGTTCATTAATTATGATGACATAAAATAATACGATAAGACATACAGGTAATACAAAAACGAATAAATTACCTCATCCGTGATCATGATTCATTAATTCCATTTAGATACATCGCTAGATGGTGAAAACGCATTATAAACCACATCTCCCATCGTCACCTCCTTCATAGCGTCATCAAGCTTCGCCTTTGTTATTGTTGGAAACTGCGCCCTCTTGTGGTCAAATACCAAAGTCACATACTGGAGCTTTAAGGCCCGTACACACCGGGACGAATATCGGCGCGCGTTATTCGCCAGCGTTTTTCAACGCGTTTTTTGTGTTCACACCCAAGCGATTTTCGCTGACGATGAGCCGAGTGAACATGCAAATTCATTCCCTGACATTAGATGGCGCTTAATACCACTCCATAACAGTTCTCTTTTATCAAGATTTTTGTAGTCGCTGTCGCGTTTGTCATAGTTCTTTATGTTCCGACACCAACGAGACCAGCAGCTCTACATTCATCTTGTTGCATCTTCCTCGTCTTATTTCTTCCCGGCAGTGTTTAGACGCTACTCGGCATATATCTTCTTCGCCGTTACGTATGTGTGCTCGGCAAGACCGTTTTGTGTTTGAGCGCCCCCAAGTTGTGTTTTACTGTAACTTCAGAAGCTCCAGACACATGAGCAAAAGCGCCAATCTCATTGGTCGGATAGTTTTTGACGCGGCGCGTCAAACCAAAAAAACGAACCCGAGGCGTTTTTTAAAAAATGACGCTTTTACGCGTGGCGTTTTCGCATCGGTGTGCACACTCACATTGGCGCCCTTTGTTTAGTCACAAGGCGTTAAACGTCGACGAATATCGCGCGCGAAATTCGTCCCGGTGTGAACAGGCCTTTATGCATCGCTTTCTGCCAGGACTTTTACGTGCTTTTCCCAAATCACGTAAGTGACCTCGACGTCCGGGTTAGCGATAGCATAAGCCATCAGGCAAGTGTTATTTAAATAAACTCCTGATGTACTTACAAACTTTCCAATGCCTCGTTTTATGAGTACAGAACCTATTTGTACTACTGTATAAGTTTGGTGCCATTCCGGGCATTATTAGTGGGGTAATTTACCAGATACAGCCTTGGATCCATTAGCGCCTGCACTAAGCCATTCGGCTGATATCTCTAAATAAGCTCTTTCTTTAATAATGTTCGACCAAGAGAAAAAAGGCTTCTGGGGGGGTGTTTGGCTCGAGGTCATGGTGCAAAGGATCCTAGGTTGATTTTACTCCGAACCATCCCTTTAAGATGACCGTATACTTACTAGTGCTGCTCAGTGGAGTTGTCTTCTGGACTCTTCGTCTCAGACTCGTCTGCTTTATCCTCCTCGGCCCGTCCGAGCGTTTCTCTGGTCTCGGCTCCGTTTTGATGCCACTCCACGTCTCCTTCAGTCTCCTCAGGTCCCACAGCACGTTCTGTTTCATCAGTGTGATGACAGGCGACTGACAGAATCAAATTAACGTTAGCTATGTTTCCATCCGAGGTTGCGAATTTAATGTGCAAAATTGTTATATCGCATAAAACATTTATAAAGCAGCGTTTCCGTCACTTCCAGGGAAATTGGCGCAAAATATCTGTAATAAAAATGAAAGCCACTGTGGCTCTTTTACGTACATCATAAATTACTTGCGTCTCAGAGCGTAAAGACGAAACGCAATAAACTTTTCAGACCAAACCAACATTTGAGATGCTGTGCGATATAAGTGATTCACTGGTTAGTGCAGATATCCAATCACACTGAGGAATTTATTCAGTAAATGTGTTTCCATCTGCATGTCTTCTAATTGAATAAAAAAAATTGTCCATCTCAAATGAGCGCATGAGTTGTTGTGCACATTTTTAGAAACATAGTTTACCTATATTGCAGTACCTATAATTACAGAATTTAGGAAATGTTTTTAGCAATAATTTAAGGCATATTTTTGGTTGATCAATTACAACAATATTATCAGATGTGTCATGTATCTGTTATCTAAAACTTTTAAAAAATATATATATATATTAATGTATACCATTAAAACATTGGTCATTTAATTTAATTTAATAAACATGACATAAGCCAAATATTAACTAATTAATCAGTGTTTCTATTTGTTTGTTTATGCTTCTGTGGCTATTTTAATGTAAAGAAATATTAGGCTAATAATTCAAGTTTTTAAGATCTATTTCCACTAATAACTCATGTTAAAAGTACCAACTGAATAAAATCATATTCTAAACACGTATGCTACAGTTGTCCATGGCTTGTTCACTACTTTAAATCTATATTAACTGTAAAAAGTGAAATTCAAATAAAAACTGACCTATGATGTTACATTGGCTATCTGTGATTAAAGGCAGTTGTATTGGACAAGTGATCAATGTTCAATGGCATTCACATGTGATGAACCATGACAAAAGTGAACCACATCTCATTTCAGATCCAAGAAAAATAACATCACATCCACATTTATTAAACCGAACCGAACAGTTCACTTACGGAGAGCTGCTTAACTATAAAATTGGATGCATATGAAAGACTAAAGGACAATATCCGTGTAATTACTTAAAGATGTCAGTAAGAGAACCACATATGGAGTTTATATCAGCACATATTAAGACATCAGAAGGGCATACTGACATTGTGCCAAACAGGATACTGTAAATCAGAAGCTTTGAAGTGCTTGTAAAAATGGCCTTACCTTCCTCTAGGGTCCCGGCGGCACCTGGGCTCCCACGTGTCTCCTCTGAGGGCATCACCGGCTCCGGTGTCAGGGGTAAATCAAGACCCACATGGTCCTGCTCCAGTCGAGGCTGCTTCGCTGCTGGTGGTGCTTCCTCCTCTTCTTCCTCCACCCCTCGCTGAAGAAAAGCCTCGTGAGGAGGTTCTCCATCAGCCTCTGTGTCCTGTCCTGCACCACCATCACTGCTTTGACCCGCACCTGACATGCTGTCTTCAGAGGCCTGGGGAACAAGCACAGTTCATATCATTTCAGTCATGGAGTTCACATACAAATTATATACAGTGGCAGCGAGAGTTACACTTATATATAAGCTTGTACATTAAGATGTCAGACTATAATAAACATGAAAATACATTTTGTAGTACTTTGTAATATTGTAGTAAACTGTATATATATATATATATATATATATATATATATATATATATATATATATATATATATATATTAGAAAACATTAAAAGGAGATTCCCAAGAAGTCCCTGCTTGACACATGACATTTTATTCTATGAATCTCATTTATGAAACCCATAAATACCCACTAAAACAATAGTTTCTGCTATATGCATATCAAAGTTTCCAGAGAAACTAGCCAGCAAACAGTACCTTAGGATTCTACTAATTTTACTAATTTATTTAAATGCATAAACTGTAATGAAAAGTGATGTGACATAAGGACTTCTGGTAATCTCCAGTTATGGTTTATAATTTTTATATTTAAAAAGAACTCTGTACTGATGAATCATTATAATAAACAGCAAATGTAATATGTTATTGTAAAGATAACGTTAAACGCATTGTATTATTGACTCTCTCTCTCTCTCTCTCTCTCTCTCTCTCTCTCTCTCAATATAGCCTACATCATGACAATATATAGTGTAATTTCAATATATGTAGATATATAGGCAATCTTGCCTCCAAGAAACATAACTGCTCAATTACATGTATGTACTGGTCTGATATTTCTAATAAACATACTTTATTATGTATATGGTGACAGCTGTAAGTTAAAGGGTTTTTACGTTTACATTCTTAAAATGATGAACATCTTTCAGAGTATAACAGCATTTTGACTCGTCCAGCCAAAGAGTGTCACTCTACCTGTTGTTTCTTTAATTCGTGTCAGACGTATCTTGTGCTCTGGATCTTACAAATCCGACCAACTTCCTCAGTGTACTTGTATTACTGAGTTCAGATGACAGTTTTAGAGCATCTCTTCTATAAGCACACTGTGTTGAACCTAGTAAATAGGAACTCACGCGTCGTGTTTGTAATCACAGGGCACCGCCATGTTTGCACTGTGTGTGTATGCGCTGCCAGGTCACCTGACTCTCGCGAGATTTGCGTCATACTTTGTATTGTTTTTTACTAGAGACTGTGGTTGAGGGGACAGCCATTTGTAGTGGTGTCCGAAACCATAGTGTACGTTATTGAGTGCACTTATTCAATTCCACATTAGACTGCAAAAACAAGTACACTTAAAGGCTGTCCCAATTCGCTCACTCGTCATTCACTCCTTCAAGTGAACAGTATTAGTGGACTAACGTAGGGAATAGTGCATGAGGATTTAGGGGGTGATTTCGGATTCAGCCTGTTTTTACACAGTAGCAGGTTATAAATCGTATACATTTAACGTATGCATTAAAGCAGAACTTACTTTTAAATCCCTGCATTTAAATACTTTACAGAAAACCACAAACGGCTTGTCTTACGTTGTTTGTGTGGTGTTTATCATACATTTCTATTTTAATTTCTATTTTTACCAGTAGGTTATTTAAGTTAATTTGGTCTTCATTTAAATGTTTTGAAAATAGAAATTAAAAGTAAAAAAAATATAATAATAATCCTACATGTTCACTCTAACGAAATGTAGACTTCAGTCATATATCAGTAGATTTATCAAATCAGTTTTACATAAAGTAGGGTGATAAGTGTATCGTGATATTGTGATGTATTGTGACAACATATTACAACAAGTGCTTAACACAAATTTCACGATTTCAATTCATAAGCTTGCAATTTGATTCCTGTCTTGATTCAACATCTATTCATCTTGATAAATACCAGGTAGGCTACAGCTACATGTTAATTTTTCCAAGGGTGCATCCAAAATCGCAAATTTCCCTACTATATAGTAAAGTGAAAAGATTACATTCATACTACACACATATATCCTACATGGAACGTATTTTAGCAGCGGTCGTGAAGTTATTACTTATTCAAAATAAGTACCTACTCAAAAGAGTATGCGATTTCAGACACAGCCCATCTGTTGAATACTTCATTTCTCGGGAAGGAGCCTTCGAATTGAGACGGCCTCCGTCGCTCCGCGGTGATGCAATCGGCCTTCGAAGGATGCAGCCTCTGAATCGGGACGCAGCAATAGTCAACTTATTGGAGAGAAATGACACCTGACACCCTTAGTGTCAAATGCTAAATAGTGAGAAAACCAAAGTCCACACAAGTGCTTCATTCTGAAGTATTTATTAATTTTCTTCAAACAAACCAGAAACCCCAAAAACTATTCACATGATGAATATTCAAACATTGTCAAAATGGTTTCTTATGACCTTTTTTTAAATGGTTGTATCTCTGGAAATTTCAAGACATCCAACTCAGACGTGTGTGACAGCAAGCTAGAGACGTACAAGATCTCATTATGCAATGCTGATTTCGAATCAGCCATCGCCGCTGTTGTTCGGTTGATCACTTTAAGATGAACACACGACTCTGTGACAGCGTCAATACAGTACTGTTGCTTTTCACACACTGAATCAATAGATATGACAAACATGTTTTTTTTTTTTAATCATCATTAACATTTTAAAACCTATTTTTGCATGCCAGTAAAGACATTAGGCATCTCTAGTTTATTCTGACCTGCAAAGTTACACAATTAATCACCTTCTTTGTGTTAGTATTTGTGAACACCGATTTCTCTTCTGAGATCAAAGATGAAAAGGCATTTTTATGTTCATCAGTCGACACAATTCTGACCTGGAAACAGTTTTTCCCTCTCGTATTGAAAATGCAAAGCAAAAACTGTTTCGACATCAGAAAAACTGGCCCAGTTACACCAAAAAAGTCATCAATTACACGTCTTTTGCGGGGATCACTTGTAATGTTATATAAATCAATTCACAGGTTCATAAACAATGTTTCATGGGTTCCTTAAATAAAATCACACGCTATTATGTCACAGAGCTAGTCTCACTTTTTTTGTTTTACGCATCTTAAGTGTGCCTTAATAGGCAGAACTGAACTTTTAAGGCATGTCATAAAAGAGAGGAAGAAAAAAAATAAAAATAAAATAAATCAAACAAATCTGAAAACCCAACAGAGAATGGGAAAAGGGTTAAGGTTATATACATTATTTACATGGCAGCCAGACTGAAGTGTAGTGGGACTGTGTTAAGCCATGTCAGCGAGTGTGTGTACTTGATAATTCATTTCTGAATGTGTGTGTATTTCAGTTATTATTCATGTGTGTGCTGTGTTTGTAAAGTTAACTCTGGCTGCACTCGAGCAGAACTATTCTGTGCAGGATCGAGATCTCATAGTTCAGCTGTTCCAGCATTCACAGTTCACTCCCTCCTCCTAGCGAGGAAACATGTTCCTCTTAGTAGTCCGAATATGATGCCATGACTCCATCAGTCCTCCTCTTCCTCCAGGGTTCTTCCTCATTGACATGCAGTCATGATTACATGTGCTGTTGGGAATCTCCGTCCCTTGGGATCTTCCTCTGAAGGCTGAGGACAGGAGATGGAGATGAAAACGAAGCAGTGGAGAGCCTCTATCTCCATCTGAAGATCTGGAACAGCAAAGATCTAATCAAAGCAGAGTAAAGAAAAAAATATATATATTTTTGAGAAAATTAAAGAGTAGATCTAATAATATATTTTAAAGGGTGTGTTCACACATAGTCAGGTTTAAACATTTAGTCCTGCTCCGCTTAGGGTTCACATTGGCATTTTAACACCGAACCTGAAGGAATAGGGATATGTTCACAACATACCTGTCAACATTTGGTTTTCAAAATCCGGGAGATTTGCGCGGGGACCATTCGGGAGGGGATTATGTCTATCGGCTCGCTTTCGGGTTAAACTTTCCGCAACTGGGTTACAGGTTGCCAGGTTGAGGTGACAAACAGGTTGAAATTGTATATGGTGTGTGGATTGTGTGAATATAATGCATTTAATACAAGATCTGGCAACTGGTCAACATTAGACAAACATATTGGTCCGATTATTCATAAAGGAGTTTGGGCAACGCAAATTATGGGAGTTTCCCGGGAGAAATAAACCGGGAGGGGTCCGGGTCCGGGAGAAACCCGGGAAAAACGGGAGTGTTGACAGGTATAGTTCACAACCTGATTGGTCAGCTTTTATTACGTATATTTCGCGACTGAACATCCAAATCAATGCTGTATGCTGGGATAAATGCACTTGTTATGTGTGCGTAGCCTAAATATGATGGTATTTTGACCAGCTGAGAACTCGTGAAGAGTTTATATAATGTGTAAAAGAGTCAAAACAGCAGCAGGAATCCCTCCGTCACACACAAAAACGCGGTTCTGATGCCTGTACCGAACTGTGATGGGCAACATCGCGACTATGATGAGAAAAATAGATACACTTGAGCATTCTGTCCTTTCAGGGTCGCATCTTGTGACATCATGTCCTGTTTTTGGTTTGTTTACGTGTCTTTGGTCTGTGTTGGGTTCATATTTCAGTCGAACTGCACCAGAGTATGCTTGAAAGCGGATTGAGACTCATCTTTTCAGCGCCTCACTCCACTTGTTTGGTGCACCAGGGTTCAGATATCAGCGTTCACACTTATTCAAATGAACCGCACTAACAAAGCAATCGCACCAGGGTTCGTTTTAATCCAACCAAACATGACAAGTGTGAACAAGACAATATGCGTGCCGATGTAAAAGCCCTGATAACAGTGTGTTGTGAGTGGTTGCAATTCCACAGTGCTTCTCAACCAGGGTCCCGGGGCCCACTAGGGGCCATCAGTAAATGCCCTCAAGATGGCTTAAAGATCCCCTGTGGTCAAAATCAAGTTTTTAAATATTGTTTATATGTTGATGTGGTGTTTTTAATATGCTTTAAGACAAACCATGTGCAAATTTATCAGTCAACACCATTGTGGAGTATTTTCTCCTTAAAACTGCAGTGGAGAGTCTCAAAAACATGGTTTCCTACCATCACAAACATGTGACTAATCCAGTCAACGTGCGGCGCGGGGCTTTTCTCCACTGACTTTCTATGATGTTGAAAGCTTTTCTAAGGATACTGATTTTCAAAAGGCATCTGTCTGACTCTGAGATGGCGAATGGGAACATGGTTTGTGAAACATTAGCAACAAATTATCAGCTGTTTGATTACAGTCAAGCAAAGGCTAATCATATCAATTACCATAATGTGTTTGACGTAGAGAGAAATACATTAAACGCATCACCATTCTGATACATCGACTTGTAGACGAGCCTGTATAATTCACTCTTCCTGTGTTCAAACATTCACTGATGCTCCAAAAGGAAAAATTATGCATTAAAAACAGGATGAAGATGTCAATTTTTCTTGTTATCATATTCTTTCATTTCGTACTGTCCTTCGGAAGCAACAGAAGATACTTACATTTTTCCCGGAAGACAAAAAACCCCAGTTCGTAATGCATGGTGTTTCTTTCTGGAGTATCAGTGAATGTATGAACCTTTTTCAATAGTTGTGTTTCAGTCCCTCGATTGTCCTCAGTTTGAAAAGATGGATCTCAAAATCATAGTCACTGCTGGAAAACAGGTTCAACTATGCAAAAGATGCAGGAAAACTGAAGAATTTGCAGGACCTGGAGGATTTTTCTGAAGAACATTGGGCAGTTTAACTGATCAGGACAAACAAGGGACTCAAAAACAACCATCACAAAACCAAAAAAATCTATTTGTGGATCATCCAGATAACGACAGTATTAAGAATCATGAGTATGTAAACTTTTGAATGGGGTAATTTTTTATAAATTCAGCTATTTTGTTGTTGTCTTGTGGATTATATTTAAACATCTTTTATGTAAAATATCTTACTTAGGACCGTACTAAATAAAACAAATGACATGCATTTTGTATAATCCCTCTTATTTTGTTAAAATAATGAACATTTTGCAGATTCTGCAAGGTGTACGTTTGACCTCGGCTCAAGGCTTCATTTATTTGATCCAAAATACAGCAAATACAGTAATATTGTGAAATATTTTTACAATTTAAAATAACTTTTCTATTTAAATATATATTAAAATGCAATTTATTTCTGTGTTGGTAAAGCTGAATTTTCAGCATCATTACTCAAGTCTTCAGTGTCACATGATCCTTCAGAAATCATTCTAATATGATGATTTGCTGCTCAATAAACATTTATTATTATTATCAATGTTGAAAACAGTTGTGTACAATTTCTTTTCAGGATTCTTTGATGAATATAAAGTTCAAAAGAACAGCATTTATCTGAAATATAAATAATTAATAAGTTAATAAATAAATTACATTTTAAAATATATTCAAATAAAAAAAGTGATTTTAAATTGTACAAATATTTCACAATATTACTGTTTTTGGATCAAATAAATGAAGCCTTGGTGAGCAGAGGAGACTTCTTTTAAAACATTTTTACCCTTCTAATAATTTTGGCCAACACTGTGTAATGCAGTGGTTCTCAATCCTGGTCCTGGGGACCCACAGCTCTGCACAGTTTGTATATCTCCCTCATTTAACACACCTGATTCAGATCATCATCTCGTTAGGAAAGAGCTCTGAACTGAACTGGGTGTGTCAGATAAAGGAGACTTATAAAATGTGCAGAGTTGTGGGTCCCCAGGACCTGGATTGAGAACCACTGGTGTAATGTAATGTAATATATATATATATATACACTTTTGTGTGTTGTTTTTATTATATAAAACATTTACAGTATAATATATCGAAAAAGCTGTGGACCTTGTATTTAAAAAAATGTTTGAGAACCAATGTTTTAGCATTTTTTTTGCTTTGCTAGGAGCTCTGGGCATTGTCAAGTCATCACTAGTTGAACACACCTTTAACCCAAAGTACAGTAGCAGAAAAAAAGTTAATAAATCAATGAATAAACATAACCAAAACAAACAAATAAATAGTATTCTTACCAAACTAATGGTCTTGCGGTGCCGCAACCACTTCAAGCCAAAGGTGAACTTCAGCCATGCAGTCAGCAGGTGGTGGTAGAGCTGATGGAGCTTATTAGTTATTGATCTCCAATACAATACAAAAAAAAAAAAAAAAGTCCTCCAGTCTTTAAAAAAGCCTTTTTCAGTCATCAATGAAATATTTAATTCCAGTCCACAAAAAAACAAAAAAAAAAAACCGTTGGCTAGCACCCTGGACCAAGCAGTTTAATCCTTTTTACATAACGGAGAACATGGCTGAGTAAATATGCTCTGAATCTCCACACTGTAACCAAGTTTGGAGACTGTTCGTATAGTCTTAAATATCAACATTGTTCAGTGAAAATCCTGTCCCAATGTGTCTGGAACTTCCCTTATCCTTCTACGGTAAAGCTTGTGTGGTGCCGTCCTCAAAAAGCCTGAGAAACAAACACCATAAGGAGAACGAGTCTCATGCTAGGGCGTCAAAAGCTCCCGAAGCGCCTGTCCGCTGACAGAGAGGGAACATCTTGCGTCCTCTGCCTGTGCTCTCCAAGCCCAAGTGAAAGTTCCTCACAGTTTTGAGCAAATGAAAAGTGCATAGGGAGGGTATCAGGGCAGTGCTAGTCCCTTTGTCATCTTTGTGAAGACGATGGCCATGACACCCCATCCACCCTTAGATGGGCGGTGGGTGAGGGGGAGAGAAATACAAAAACTATAAGCACTGTCCAAGGAATTATCTGGCAGATCTGAGGTCATACATATGTTCTTGTTGTTGTTCTCAATCAACATCCATCACGGATATGTCCGTCCAATATAATCCACAAGATGATTGGGGAAAGGGGGGAACAATGTTAAAGCATTCAATATATGCATCTCAAAGTACCAAGAGGTCATCTGTGCTGTATGATTTTTGCCTTCTTTTCTAGGTACGTGAAGCATTTCTTCCGCCTTGATGATCATTATCAATTTCATTACAAAGAGAGATTAGTAAACAAAAAGAACATAAGAAGTCCAGTAAACAAAATATGGTCGCCTTTATGATTCTAGGAAAAAAACACACACCCTGTCCGTAAGATTAAAGGTACATGAAGAAATCTTTGATGTAATTCCATAACTTGTGTTCCAGCAATCAAAGTTTGTTTCAGTCAGCGAGTTATATAGGCTGCGTTCATATCCACATGCAAAGGAAGGGGTCTTGACGTCATGCCATTGAAGTCCCCTTCCGACAAAGACGATTCTCGACTGCAGAATCGCATATTCAATCACCACAAAAATGAAGAAAAAAAAAAAAAAAAAAAGCACCCACAAATGTCTGTGTGGTTTGTAAACAACCAAAACTCCAGTATGGAATAGAATATCTTTTTAAGTTCTCATTTTTATAGTCAAAGAGTCTGTATGAACAGGATTGTAGAGGCAGTGTGTTTTTGCGGTAGCCGTCGTGAACGTATTTCCATCAAGGACTCTCGACGGACAAAAAAAAACGATTTTCAATTTCGCTCCTCTTGACGTCCTGCTGATTACGCTTTAATATCCTGTGTTGAGCAACTCCATCTACACCGTTACATATTTGGAATACATTCAACTTGTTTGTTTTTTTTTTTTAAAGAAGGAAAGAAAAAAGTACACAAATGCACTTCACATGGTGGCAACTTAAAAAAAAAAAAAAAAAAAAAAAAAAAGAAATCCAAGGAAAATTTTCAAAATGAACAAAAAAGTAGCAGCCCCAAGTGCTCTTCCTTGTAGTCCAATACTTTGTTTATATTCATAGATTCATATATAATCATATATAACATTAAAACCAAAAAAATAAATCACCATCATTGTCATTGACAACAACAATGAACAAGTAACAAAATATTCAAACATTTTGTGTGCACTGCTGAGTGCACTTGCACAGTTTGTTGCGATCATTTTTTTTTTTTTTGTTTGTTTGTTTGTTTGTTTTCTTGTTTTTTTTATAGCCAGAAATAGTCAAAACCTCAGTCACTCGTGAACAAGAGAGTGGACAGAAAGGCAATGTTAGGTCACATCCTCCAAAATATCAAACATTTCTTTCATCCAAGCATCCCCAGGCTACAACAGAACTGTACAGAGATAGGCTCTCGGTTCAAAAGCATGGGAGGCATGTGGGGGCGGAGCCTTGTGAAGCCACGCCCCTTTGCTAAAAAAATAATGTCTCAATGGCAGCAATGAAGTCTAATCATTCGCCCTTTAGTTCTTAGGCACACATGTGGGGACAGAAAACACACACACACACACATACACATACGTACCACAAGTAACCATTTCCTAAAAGTATACAAGATTGAATCGAGCTCAACAACAACACACAAAACTAAACGATGATGACGAAACTAATGACGTGTTCTTAAACCTCACAGAGGCAAAAATGAGGCAGCGGAGGCAGGAAAGGACGTCCCTCGCGCTCCCCGCCACGAAAACTAAGAGTGCTGGTTGGCGTAAAATGGGCTAAAGCTTTTGTGTTTGAATCTAGAGGTCTTTCTTTGTTGGGGAATGAAGAGCTGGTGAAAGAGGATGTGTTGTGCCGTTGCCCCCCCCCCTCTCTCTCTCTCTCTCTGTCTCGCTTTCATTCGCTCATTTATTCGCTCGCATACTGCACATTTACAAGAGGAGTAATACACACAGTTCCTCCTGCACACAAGCGATCACATTCACAACATTCATTCGGTTCATAAAATACAAAAAAAATTCACTCCGAATGACGAAATGGCCTCTTTTGATCATACGTCTAAATAAGCGATTAAAAAAAATACATTGTGCAGACTGGTATGTTTTAAACGCGCGCGCACAAACACTCATTCCGTCTCAAACAAACATGCGTGTATAGACACATACACACACACACACAGGCACACAATCACAAAAATATTCTTCTCTATTATATCTAACACATTTTTTTTATCTTTTTAACTTGCATTTTATGTGAGTGCAAATCTTCAAGTTTTATAATCAAAGTTTTTTTTTATAATAGCTTTACATTTTTTAATAGAAACTTTATATATATGTATATAAAAAAAATGAAACAACAGTGTTTGTCTTTAAAGAGAGGATTTTTTTTTCTGATAATGTCTGAACTGAAACACACAATGGTCCCCCAATCGCCACCGTTTCCTCCCAGCACAAACTCCAGTTCTGATTCAACACACACACACACACACACACACACACACACAGTATATGTATGTGGTAATATTTCTGAAGCCATACCACATAAATATACAATCTTCTCGAAAAAGAAAAAAAAAAAAAACTATTCAAATTACATCTTAATAAAGTGCATTAGTCTGAGTGTAAGGTGCTTAATGCTGTAAGTGCCAGAACTTTATCACCCCCCGTCCCCCAAACACACATACAGACACACAAAAATAAATTCACACCTGTTCCCTTCCCTGTTGAATTACATTCTTCTATTCCCAGCGCAAACCCACCCACCCCGCCCACCCCTGAACTGATACCTTACTCCTGGCTTATCCCCAATCCCCTCCCCCTCAAAGCAGTGCACATTCGACTTGCGGAGTCTGATTAGGTGGACCCGCGGGTTTAAAGGCCTCGTGTAGCTATTGCTGTGGATTCAGTAATCCTCGACCATCTCCATCTCGTTTAGACCATACCGATCAGGGCCACCATGGAATGAGTACCCTAAAGAGAGACAGAAAGACCATTCAAATACAGTAGATGAGTATACAGTAGCCAACTCTGTAGAGGTTATCTTTAGGGGCTTTCGCACCAGACATTTTTCATATGCGTTTTTTTCTTCTTCTTCCGTATCCACCTTATTCCTACGCCCCATTAAGCTTGGTGCGAATTATGGGTGTAACTTCCGTTGAGTTGTAAACAATCAGTGAAAAGGCTCGCTCTATGAAGTACTCACGGTAAGATATCAGCTGAATGTGTTTAATTCACTAAAAAGAACCAGTTCGTAGGAGTCATTTGTTCAGGAATCAGTTGAACTGCACTGATTGTGCTACATGTGGTTTTGATTCACTAAAAAGAACCAGTTCGTAGGAGTCATTTGTTCAGGAATCAGTTGGACTGCACTGATTGTGCTACATGTGGTTTTGATACACTAAAAAGAACCAGTTCATAGGAGTCATTTGCTCAGGAATCAGTTGGACTACACTGATTGTGCTATATGTGGTTTTGATTCACTAAAAAGAATCGGTTTGTAGGAGTCATTTGTTCAGGAATCAGTTGGACTACACTGATTGTGCTATATGTGGTTTTGATTCACTAAAAAGAATCAGTTCGTAGGAGTCATTTGTTCAGGAATCAGTTGGACTACACTGGTTGTGCTATATGTGGTTTTGATTCACTAAAAAGAATCAGTTCGTAGGAGTCATTTGTTCAGGAATCAGTTGGACTACACTGATTGTGCTACATGTGGTTTTGATACACTAAAAAGAACCAGTTCATAGGAGTCATTTGCTCAGGAATCAGTTGGACTACACTGATTGTGCTATATGTGGTTTTGATTCACTAAAAAGAATCGGTTTGTAGGAGTCATTTGTTCAGGAATCAGTTGGACTACACTGATTGTGCTATATGTGGTTTTGATTCACTAAAAAGAATCAGTTCGTAGGAGTCATTTGTTCAGGAATCAGTTGGACTACACTGGTTGTGCTACTTGTGGTTTTGATTCACTAAAAAGAACCAGTTCGTAGGAGTCATTTGTTCAGGAATCAGTTGGACTACACTGATTGTGCTATATGTGGTTTTGATTCACTAAAAAGAATCAGTTCGTAGGAGTCATTTGTTTAGGAATCAGTTGGACTACACTGATTGTGCTACATGTGCAGGGCTTGACATTAACTTTTTGAGGCACTTGTCCTTCGGACAAGTAAATTTATGTTTTACTTGTCCATGCACAAAAGTCACTTGTCCGGGTAAAGATATATAATTTTATCATTTATTTGTTTTTTTGTGTTTAGCTAATGCAGAATTCGAACAAACCATTGAAAGCATCCAAACACTATCAATATTAATAAAATTCAGTTGAAACAGTAGAAAGGAACGTGTCCCAAGAACAGAGTTCCCCTTCAACAAGAAATAAGGATCTCCAGACTCCATAATACAAAGTAATACTTTGCACGCTGGTGTGCAGTGTATCACCAGAGGAAGTGGTGACTCTTGTAGGTATCCTCAGAATTTGCAAGCTAGCTAGACAAGCTGAAGCTAGCTAGACTTACTGTATACTATATCTAAAATAATTTTGTAGACATAGAGATGCACCGATTTCAATTTTCTAGGCCGATTCCGGTTTTTCATTGAGTTTGACCTGCCGATTCCGATTTTTTTTTTTCTAACCACTTTACAGCACACACATATTTATTTTTGATCATTTCTTTAACCCTTTCACGCGTTAAGTTTAAAATATTCTACCTGACCCCCCACCCCACCCCCCAGAGTGAGTTTTTTCAAGGCGAACGTTCCCTTTAATGTTTCCATGGCGACGCGTCACGCGATACACCGCAGCCACAATAATACTGTATGACAGATGTGTCGCTTTTATTTCGTTTTTCCTTTATTCAAAATATTCACAAACTTGCTTACCATGTCATCAATCAGCCTATCTGATATTCCGATTCTCAAATACGTGTGAGTGAGTGTGTTTGGCTGTTTAAAAACCTTTATAAATAATCTTGATCATGAGATGGGCGCCACAATGTTGTCCTGTCAGTCGGATTTACAGCACGTGAATTCATCAGTTTCTCCCGAAATAAATGCAAGAAAGTGGCCGGTGAACTGAGAAGAATAGAGTAAACTTTATAGTTACTTCCACTATGTTTGTCTGATAAGAATAACACAAGTCGGCAAATTATGTTTGAATAGATTGTTATTGCTGCTTCCATAGACATCAGTGTGTATTTTACAAACTCCAAATGTATTGTTTTACTCGTGCTTATGTGTATTTAAATATCTGAAACCTAAAATAAACATTATGAGGTTAAAAACACTGCTTAGTTGTGATATATGACAGCGCTGAACGCGTCCGACTCTGGCTCAGCGCCAGGCAACGCGCGAAAGCACAGTTTGAATCTGGCAGTTATGCGACGTCTCAAATCGGTAAAATTAAATCTGTAAAATTATAGACGTAATGAGTGGCACATAACGTTAATTAACATGGCATTTTATTTTGTTTGAAATTTAACTTGTCCAGTGGGACAACTAATTTTCTCTTCCACTTGTCCTACAAAAAAATCCACTTGTCCCGGACAAGCGGACAAGCCTTAATGTCGAGCCCTGATGTGGTTTTGATTCACTAAAAAGAACCAGT
The DNA here is from genome assembly GCF_964197995.2 of Scardinius erythrophthalmus. NCBI lineage: Eukaryota > Metazoa > Chordata > Actinopteri > Cypriniformes > Leuciscidae > Scardinius > Scardinius erythrophthalmus. Next base: position 56,276,867 of record NC_138222.1, on the reverse strand, counting down.
TCATAGGAGTCATTTGTTTAGGAATCAGTTGGACTACACTGATTGTGCTACATGTGGTTTTGATTCACTAAAAAGAACCAGTTCGTAGGAGTCATTTGTTCAGGAATCAGTTGGACTACACTGATTGTGCTACATGTGCTTTTGATTCACTAATAAGAACCAGTTCATAGGAGTCATTTGTTCAGGAATTAGTTGGACTACACTGGTTGTGCTAAATGTGGTTTTGATTCACTAAAAAGAAGCAGTTCGTAGGAGTCATTTGTTCAGGAATCAGTTGGACTACACTGATTGTGCTACATGTGGTTTTGATTCACTAATAAGAACCAGTTCATAGGAGTCATTTGTTCAGGAATCAGTTGGACTACACTGATTGTGCTACATGTGCTTTTGATTCACTAAAAAGAACCAGTTTGTAGGAGTCATTTGTTCAGGAATCAGTTGGACTACACTGATTGTGCTACATGTGGTTTTGATTCACTAATAAGAACCAGTTCATAGGAGTCATTTGTTCAGGAATCAGTTGGACTACACTGGTTGTGCTACTTGTGGTTTTGACTCACTAAAAAGAACCAGTTCATAGGAGTCATTTGTTCAGGAATCAGTTGGACTACACTGATTGTGCTACATGTGGTTTTGATTCACTAATAAGAACCAGTTCATAGGAGTCATTTGTTCAGGAATCAGTTGGACTACACTGGTTGTGCTACTTGTGGTTTTGATTCACTAAAAAGAACCAGTTCGTAGGAGTCATTTGTTCAGGAATCAGTTGGACTACACTGATTGTGCTACATGAGGTTTTGATTCACTAAAAAGAACCAGTTCATAGGAGTCATTTGTTCAGGAATCAATTGGACTACACTGGTTGTGCTACTTGTGGTTTTGATTCACTAATAAGAACCAGTTCATATGAGTCATTTGTTCAGGAATCAGTTGGACTACACTGATTGTGCTACATGTGGTTTTGATTCACTAATAAGAACCAGTTCATAGGAGTCATTTGTTCAGGAATCAGTTGGACTACACTAATTGTGCTACATGTGGTTTTGATTCACTAAAAAGAACCAGTTCATAGGAGTCATTTGTTCAGGAATCAGTTGGACTACACTGGTTGTGCTACTTGTGGTTTTGACTCACTAAAAAGAACCAGTTCATAGGAGTCATTTGTTCAGGAATCAGTTGGACTACACTGATTGTGCTACATGTGGTTTTGATTCACTAATAAGAACCAGTTCATAGGAGTCATTTGTTCAGGAATCAGTTGGACTACACTAATTGTGCTACATGTGGTTTTGATTCACTAAAAAGAACCAGTTCATAGGAGTCATTTGTTCAGGAATCAGTTGGACTACACTGGTTGTGCTACTTGTGGTTTTGACTCACTAAAAAGAACCAGTTCATAGGAGTCATTTGTTCAGGAATCAGTTGGACTACACTGATTGTGCTACATGTGGTTTTGATTCACTAATAAGAACCAGTTCATAGGAGTCATTTGTTCAGGAATCAGTTGGACTACACTGGTTGTGCTACTTGTGGTTTTGATTCACTAAAAAGAACCAGTTCGTAGGAGTCATTTGTTCAGGAATCAGTTGGACTACACTGATTGTGCTACATGAGGTTTTGATTCACTAAAAAGAACCAGTTCATAGGAGTCATTTGTTCAGGAATCAATTGGACTACACTGGTTGTGCTACTTGTGGTTTTGATTCACTAATAAGAACCAGTTCATAGGAGTCATTTGTTCAGGAATCAGTTGGACTACACTGATTGTGCTACATGTGCTTTTGATTCACTAAAAAGAACCAGTTCATAGGAGTCATTTGTTCAGGAATTAGTTGGACTACACTGATTGTGCTACATGTGGTTTTGATTCACTAATAAGAACCAGTTCATAGGAGTCATTTGTTCAGGAATCAGTTGGACTACACTGATTGTGCTACATGTGGTTTTGATTCACTAATAAGAACCAGTTCATAGGAGTCATTTGGGAATCAGAGAGAGAAATAAATAGGTAAGGGGTACCTAAGATGCTTGGGTCAGAGTGCAGCATCATGGGCTGTTTCTTCTTCAGCTTTGCTGCCTGATCATAGACCACACCACTCTTCCCAGAATGCACTGCCTGGAACATAGACTGCAGAGTGCTGGGGTTCATTCCTCGTACAGTATCCTATTCGACAAAAAGTGCAAGGGCAAGAATGAGGCGCAAACATAGGAATTAAAAATCTGATAAATGACAAACGTGACTTGGTTTTGCCCATCATGGAAATACAGAGTTGTACTCATACCTGCAGTGGGAAGTTGTTCATGCTAAGTCCAGCCATCTCTTTGGAGAGCTATAAGAGAAGACCAAGAATTTAATTTCAAGAAGGCAAACACCACACACACACAAAGACTTTACATCTTCCTGTCACACACACCTGCTGCTGCTGTCTCTGGTGGTTAGCTTTCTGTTTGGCACGGCGCTCCAGGAACTGTCTGGCAAACTCTTTGGCTTCGACAGTGTCACCCAGATAGGAGCAGATAAAGTTCAACACCTCATACGGAGACTCCACCTCCTTCAGGTACGCCACAATGGTGGGCACTATGAACACAAACACACACTTGTTTTCCTGCTTATGAACTCTCTGGCCTGCCAGGCTAATAATGCGCGTTTACTGTAAACATGTCTTTTGTTTGTTTTCACACACTGAGGGATGAGTCTTAAATAATTTTTCTGAATAATCGGCAGCCTCTGCAGATGTTGTCAAAAAAATTATTTTATTTAAATATAAAGCAACCCAAATGAGAGAAAAGCTGGTGTGTGCAAATCCTGAAAGAGAGACGTCTTACCATCCTGGGAAGAGGAGGAGTTATTGGCGGAGGTGTTGAGCGCATGCAGCATCTGTTCACACCAGGTGGTGAAGCCGTCCTGAGACTTCATCCCCTGCAGGAGTTTCAACAGCCGATCCTCCTCCTCAGTGCGTTTACGGCTCCTCATCATGTACTGCTCACTGTACAAACACATACGAACGGTTTACCCAGAACACACACTTTGGATTGTACAAGCACAGCACTAACAATGCCAAGGTCATGGGTTTGATTACCAGATTGCTTTGCTTTTCCTATCATATGCATAAAATGTAAATTTCCCAGAGTTCCATGATTTTTCTAAGCCGTTTTTAAATGACCAATTTAAATGAAAATAACCAACTCACCAAAAACAAAATTTGCTCACATATCAAACATTTCTATGACTGTCATTTTAAAGCGCCCATAATATGCTTTTTTGAATATTGCCTTTCATGCAGTGTGTAATATAGCCGTTTGTGAAAGAATCGATTCTGAACTGTCGGAACGAGTCGTTAGTAATTCCAGCCTCACTTCCTGTTAAACCCCAGGTTTTTAATACATTTGCATAACGCCAGTCTAGAGTCTTCATTGGCTTCCCGCAAACAAGGTCTACTTTAGTTTTAGTTGTAGCTGAGGATTGGAAAAGTTTGTTTCGTGCTGTCGACATGTCGAGAAGACGCTGTTTTCTGCGCTGCAAAAGCAAATCTACTTTGCTGCACTTCGAATGGATGAGGACTCGCGCTGAAATTGACACGGTAATATCGACAGCATCATTAATGTTCGTATCACTGAGTATCAAGAACTGAGAAAGATCCAGAGCTGAAATTCAGATCTTTTGACACACGCTGCCAATCACTACAGACTGGGCCTTCTGACCAATCAGAGCAGAGTAGGCTCTCAGAATGAAGCAGTTTAGAGACTGAATCTTCGAACAAACTGTTTCAGACACTGTGATGCATGTAAATCTATTGTAGGAGACCTCCAAAACAAAATTAGGAGCCATTAAAATAGAATTATAGGGGCACTTTAATATACACAGGTTCTAAACAATATTTAGCTAATGATGCACCAATCTTTAACTGCCACAAATTTCAAGATTGCGCACCACTAATATTCAATGAAAAATTCTGGGTAATTTAAAGGGATAGTTCACCCAAAAATGAAAATTCTGTCAGTAATTACTCACCCTCATGTTGTTCCAACCGCGCAAGACCTTCGTTCATCTTCGGAACACAAATTAAGATATTTTTGATTAAATCTGAGAGTTGTCTCACTCCTCCATAGGCTGTTAGGTGACCGAAACTTGCTGGCCCAGAAAAGTTATTAAAGAGATCGTTAATATAGTCCAAGTGTCTACAGTGGCTTAATCTTAAGTATATCAAGCGACGAGAATACTTTTTGTGCGCAAAAACAAACAAAAATAACGACTTTATTCCACTATTCATTTCCTTCTCTCTGGGCCTCGTAGTGTTTTTGCGCTGCGCGTCTGTGTTGCACGTCATCACGCATTACACACATGACCAGCTTCGGCCAATTGTGAGCCTACGTGGTGACGTGTAACACAGACGCGCTGCGCAAAAACACTACGCGAACCAACTAGAGGTCCAGAGAGAAGGAAATGAATAGTGGAATAAAGTCGTTATTTTTGTTTGTTTTTGCGCACAAAAAGTATTCTCGTCGCTTGATAAACTTAAGATTAAGCCACTGTAGTCACTTGGACTATATTAACGATCTCTTTAATAACTTTTCTGGGACAGCAAGTTTCGGTCCCTCTGAAAGCCTATGGAGGAGTGAGACAACTCTCAGATTTAATCAAAAATATCTTAATTTATGTTCCGAAGATGAACAAAGGTCTTACGCGGTTGGAACAACATGAGGGTGAGTAATTACTGACAGAATTTTCATTTTTGGGTGAACTATCCCTTTAAGATTTCATAAGCTTTTCCAGGCCTAAAAAAAAAACAATTAAAAAATGTCCTTAAATATTGTCCAAACTGATGAATTAGTTGATATTTGGCATCTAGAAATCATTTCAGCTGATTAACAGAAGTGGTTATTTCCTAAATTTACAGACAACCTTGGCAATAGAAGAATCACATTTTATACTTTCAAATATTTACATACATTATAGACATTATGCTTGGATATTGAGTAGTTAAACTCATTAAGTGTTACATTAGAGCAAAATTGTGTATGTCTCATTTACGACAATTAATTGCATCCATGAAAATTGCTCTAAATATTGTTATGAGCCATTGAAAACGCCATTGAACTTATTAGTTATCATGTGGTTTGTTTGTTTACCTCAGTGAGGGACTGCTGCGGCTGTTCTTCAGCCCCATATTGTTGCGAAGAGCGCTCTGGTTCTTGAGGGCCTCGTCCCAGACGCCCATCCCTCCTCCCGAGGGGCTTCCACCACCACCCACCTTTCCATCCAAAGACCCAGATGCTCCCCACAACGAAGAGGAGTCATTCCACTGCAGAGAGACATTCATAATGCATTCATTTTGATTTTCATGACTGCACACCTGTGATGTTTGTATGTGCGTGTCGTACCCTCTGCTGTTGCTGGACTCTATGCTGCTGTTTGTGCATTCTCTCCGCCTCCGGCTGGATGTCCAGGAGGTTGTGGGGTTTGGTCTGCTTTCCCAGCCCAGGGATGGGTCCTCCGTTCCAGCCCGACCCGGAGCCCGAGGCACCCTGACGCGGAGCCTGCTGGAGCAACTTCATCAGCAAATCCTGCTGCTGGGAAAAACAAAAACAGCGATATGAAAAAAAAGAAAAGAGAGAGTATGATAGAGACCAGAACAAAATTAAATTTACACTACTGTTCAAACGTTTGAATTTTTTAGAAAGAAGTCTCTTATCTTTACTAAGGCTGCATTTATTTGATTAAAAGTACAGCAAAAGCAGTAATATTGTGAAATATTATTATTACAATAAATTACAAATTGTTTTCTATTTGAATATATTTCTAAATGTATTTTTTTCCTGTAAAATAAAGCTGATTTTTCAACATCATTACTCCAGTCTTCAGTGTCACATGATCCTTCCGAAATCATTCTAATATGCTGATTGGATGCTCATGAAACATTTCTGATTATTCCCAATGTTGAAAACTGTTGTGCGGCTTAATATTTTTGTGTGAAAACCATGATATAAATATTTTTAAAGGATTTTTTGATGAACAGAAAGCTCAAAAGAACAGCATTTATTTGAAATGTATATATATGATATAAAACAAATGTAAAAGTTTTTAATGCATACTTGGTAAATAAAAGTATTAATTTCTTTAAAAATAATCAACTTCTCAAATTTTGAACGGTAATGTATTTGAGGTTATTTTAATATAACACTACCACACCTGCTTGCGCCTATAAAGATCCTCCTCCTCTCTCCTTTTCTGCTCTTCTCGCCTTTTTTCATCCCTCCGTTTCCTTTCCTCTTCCTCACGCTTGGCCCTGAGTTCAGCTTCTCTTCTCTCATGTAGCTGAGACACAACAAACCGGAGAGTTTTGAGTTCAGTGCATTTCCTCAGATCACCAGCAGAGGCCATCAGTGTCAACTCTTACCTTCTGAAGCTGTTCTAGAATTGGACCCTGAGTTGAAGAATTCATTAAGTCCCATAGACTGGCCTCACCGCCTGCTCACAGAAAAGAGAGAGAGGGCGAAAGAATGTTTGTTTATTTTCCAGGTGCGAGTGTGTGAGGAAAAAACAAAGGGTGATTCTGAAAGTGCCCCCTTATGCTTTTTCACATATTACTTTCATGCAGTGTGTAATATCGCTGTTTGTGAATTTAAAAGGTCTGCAAATTTTTAAAGTGCATGACAAATAAAGTTAGTCTCCTAAAATAAAAAAATAATCGATTCTGAACTGCTGAAACGTGTCGTCAGTAATTCCAGTTACCGTCCAACGTCTACTCAAACACTGTAGTTGTTGCTGAGACTGGAAGAGTTTGGTTTGTGTTGTTCATGTCGAGAAGACGCTGTTTTCAGCGCTGAGAATCCACTTTGATGCACTCATGCAGGAATTTAAACGGAAAAACCGACACCATCGTTAATGTTTATATCACTGTGTATCAAGTGCTGAGGAAGATCTGGAGCTGAAATTCAGATCAATCACAACAGACTGGACCATCTGACCAATCAGAGCAGAGTAGGCTCATGGAAAGGAGGGGTTTAGAGACTGAATATTCAAAGAAAACGTTTTAAGACTCTTTAAGAAACGAGGTGATGTGCAACATATATTATGAGAAAATTAGTGTTTTTTGACCTTGGATGCATGTAAACATACTGTAGGAGACCTCGAAAACAAAATTAGGAACCTTTAAAATAGCATAACGGGCACTTCATGTGTGTGTGTGTGTGTGTGTGTGTACCTGCTGGCTGTGAGGCTGAGGTATGCATGTCCCACATGGACCCTGTATCTGGCACTGACATCGACCTGTTTAACGAAGGCATCATACCCTGCTCTCCACACCTACACAGAAAAAAAGCAGTATTAAACATATGAAATGTACATAGTGGCACTGTAAAAAGACACAAAAACTCAATCACTCACCTGTTGATGAGCTGAAACAGCTGCTGTTGCTGCTGGTAAAGAGCCGTGGCAGCTGCTAATTCCTGCTGCTTCTTCAGCCGCTCCTGATCCATATTACCCTGATACACACAGAAAGGTCAATAACACACATTAACCCATGACAGAGAGATCAGATACATGCATTTATTCATGAGAGAGACTCTTAAGAGACATGCGTGAACACACACAGGGTATCTGCTGATTTAAGGAAATCATGTTAAGCATCAAGACTTTAATGCAAGTTTTAAAAAGAATCAAGACCAATATAAAACACCCTGCACACATTCCACGTGAACACAATTACAAATTAACACAGTCACACATTTGCAAACAAGCTATCACCACTAGACCTAAAATAAGAACTAACGAACCAGAAAAACTTAACCCAGAATGCAAATAACCCCATGTAACATAACTCCCCGACATTCACCCCTCCACCCAGAGACTCACGATTGCCCCCCGGGGTGGTTGAGGGCGAAGATGGGCTTGATTCCTCACCAGGAGGGGCGGAGGGGAGGGGCCGGGGGCAAAAGGCACACGCCCCCACATCTTAATGACTTCCCCCAGCGGCTGAAATCCCTCATCACAACCACGTTTAACAAGCAGGTTCATGGCGAAATACCCCGCCTGAAACCATTCACACATTTCCACTGTACTGAACGGACCTGAGAGAGACAGAACAGACGAAAGAGACGGTATTATAATCAAAGTACTGCTCCATATGCATGAGTTGACCTCCTATGAGGGAGTGCGTGCGTACCCTGAATCTCTCCTTGCGGGTCTTTGTAAAACCATTTCATGGCAGAGTCATGGGAGAGAGGAAGAGCAGAGGCTGTGTTTCTGCTCTCCTGAAGAGTCTGGGTGAAACACTCTTCCTCTAGAGATGTATCCTGCAGCGCTGCCACCATCTTCTCTGCCTCCTACACACATAAATCTTCATCAAAAACCTTTTCGCTATAATTTAAGTGTGCTATATACAATGTAATTTATATAAATATGGGACGTGTTCTACACATTTTGTGCATTTGGTCTATTTATAGTGTTAATCCAGGTTTCTATATTCATTTAGCTTTATATGCCAATTTTCTCTCTGACTAATATTTGCAAATATCCATGTTGTGAAAATAACCCTCTCGTATGTGAAATGGTTAAAGGTGCAGTATGTAATATTGACAGCTAGTGGTTGAAATAGGAACTGCAGTCCAAATTCAAAATATTGGAGGGAGTTGCTTCTCAACCAGACTCGAATTGACGCTCACATGGGTTGCCAGATTGAGGACACGCAACAGGAACTAACACAATTAACAATGAAACCCGACGAGTCTTGCACTATAAGCTGATCGGCTAATGTATACGTTTTCAATGTTTTTATTGCTAAGACTTTTTGGGTCGGGTAAAATCTGCGATCTCAGACCCAGTTTGTTTGCTGGATTTCATTGGTGTGTTTGCCGCCAACTGGCAACCCGGCATGTCGAAATACTATTGGGTAAATTGGCGGGGGGGGGGGGGGAGACAGAGACCAAAACAAAAAACAGACATTCTGACACAGAACGGACATTTCAAATTAGAATAACTGGATTTAGCATTGCTTTACTTAGAAACAAGTATTTGAACTTAAATCTCTGCAAACATATTATGGTATTTTTATGCTTAATGACCAGTTTTTGCAGCTGAACCTTTCAGCAATTAAATTCTGTTAAATTATCTGATCTGTTACTCTCAGAACTCATTTTCTGTGGTACCTGTTGCAGGTGCTTCATGCCCTCGTCATCCTCAATATCACCCCCCGGCGGTGGGAGGTCAGTAGCAGCAGAGGACGAAGAGGGAGGCGATGAAGGCAGACTGGAGGAGGCACTGGGGCTCAAATCTAACATGGCCTCTGATAACACTACAAAAAAGACAACACAAATTAAGTGTCACCCATTCATACAGCTGTAGGATAATCAATTTAAAAAAGGCGTAGTTTTTACCTTCACTTGGTAATTTGTTGGGAATGGAGGGGACAGGCTGAGGCTCCTCCAGGCCAGAGGGGGCAGCAGAGGGCAAAGCCTCAGGGACCGGAGCAGGAAGAGAGGGAGGGAGAGAAGGAGGAGGGGAAGGAGAAACCGCTTTCACTTCAGTTTCAGTCACTGGAGTGAAGTCAATGACATCTGTGGAAATCAAGGTAGATATACTTATTTAAAATCGTGAATTAATTAAAAAATGTACCTCAAAAAACTTCAGAGGTGTTTAAATTGTTTTTTGGTCAACAAAGAATTAAAAATTCAGTCGGTTCCTCACACAAAGCAATGATTTTCATTTTTACAAGAACTGTGCTTCAAGCATTTATCCCCCCCCCATTTCTGTTCCCACCTTTCTCGTTTTTCACAGCACCAGTGCCGTTGTTCTTCTCTAGATTAGCACAGTCCTCTTCCTCATCCTCCAACCCCTGGAACTCAAACTCCTCTTCTAGAATGGGGTCTTTCGGACCCTTCTAAGACAACAGAAGAGCAGAACAATGTAAAGAAGAAAAAAACATAGATCAGAAGTCAAGTCAAGTTCTATTTATAGAACACAAGTTTAACACAACCTTAGATTATCCAAAGTGTTTTACAATACAATAAAACAAATCAATAACAATAAAATAAAGAGAAAAGAAGTAGAGAAAAAAAATCAAGTATCAAAATCATTCAATGTATATACTGTACATACATACATAAGGTATACCAACTATTGGCATTAACATGCGATCACCGTGATCCGATCAAGCCAATCAGGAGGACACAGTGCGTTTACATCCGGCCACATCAAGTGGCTTCTGTATCTGGATAACAAATCGGATCTTACAAGACAGCATGTATCCTACTTGTAAAGTGTTATATAGAGTAAAAGACTGGGTTACGCTTTATTTTAAAGTGTTCATATTATAGTGTAATTATACAATTTATTACATGTACTTACTTGTAGGGTTAGGGTTAGGACTGGGGTTTGATTTAGGGTTAGTTGCATGCAATTATGCATTATTTATAGTTATTACTACAGTAACTATGTACCGTGTGTAACAAGGACACTGTAAAATAAAGTGTTACCAATTATTGTTAAAGTAGTAAGTAATAAAGTAGTATTTGGATTTATATAATATGATTGTATAACCGTTATTTAGAGTTTTAAGCCATTAGTTTCTGTGCATTGTTAGAAAGTTGCTGATTTCTCACATCAGGTTAAACGTTTACACTTTTTAGTTGTCTGTTAAATGGGCAAAGTGTGATTGTGGGTTTGTGCGTGTTCATTTTCAGGTCACCTTGATTTTTTCCAAGTCAGTCACGATCCTGGATCAACATATTTTGTAGTCCTGAAAATGTAGTCCTAACCTAACCTGGGTTCAGCGTTCATAAAGTGCCCTCTAGTGACCAACTGACCAATACTGCCACTTCCAAGCCTTTATTTATGGCCTGGGTGACTAATTGGAGATGAAACGTTTCGTTATTTAGGATTTTTAATGTACACCATTCAAAAGTTTACCCAGATAGCAAATGACATCTGGCCCAGTTGTGGCCCACATCTCCCGGCCCATATACCGTATGGAATCATGACACGTTGCGTTTACACCTGTCCACATCAAGTGGCTTCTGTATCTGGATAACAGATCAGATCTCGTATTCCCGCCGAGAAAAAAAAAAAAAAAAAAAAAGGATGGCTTCAGTGCAAAGTCGACCTGAAGTGGTGGGTTTTCTTTTAAAAACAGTTTTCAGTCGGGGGACATTTTACAAATCTCGCAAAATGAGGAGGATGAAGAGGCTGCAAGTGCTAATAATGTGGATTGATGCCGTAATGGAAACGGTACAGAGAAACAAATGGATCCGAGAACGTTGCCAGCTGTGGTGGGAAAAATGTGCGTTCTTTACAGAAAATGAATGGTTCTGCTTCAACTTTCGGGTACGAAGGCAAACATTTCAGTATATTTGCGATGTACTTCACACTAACCACACAGCTATGTGCAGCAATTCCTGGAGAGAGGAGGGGGAATAATGACAGTGGGCGGGCTTTTGTGCGATGTCCACCTGTGAATGCAGACACGATGCGATGGCTGGATTGGGTTCACATTACACTGAGATCCGATCACAATGCGTCCTCGACTACCTCCGAACCTGGACACGCTGATCGTACAACATTCCGATCAGAAGCGTGTTTACACTTTTCTTTTCAATGTGTATGTGGACAACATCCGGATACAGGTCGCATGTTAATGCCAAGTGTCAACGCAGCCCTAGAGGCTGTGTATGGCCTAATAAGTCATTAGAGACTAGATCTTAAGGTCTCACCTTAATACACATAAACGCTCCAGAGGAATCAAAGGTTCCCATTTCTCCATCTTCCTCATCAGTGCACCACTCTGGCAGACCGTCTCGCTCATCTTCTGCTCCATCGCTGCCTGTTCTCCTTCTGCCTCCCTCATTCCCTCCATCCCGGAAGTCGAAGTCAAACTTCCTGCGGCGAAGTGTTTCACCTGGACCAGTGTGTTCCCGCCAACCAGCCGAGCGAGGACCACCATCTAGGAAAGAGAAGCACAAGTTTGGGTCTGTACTTTTTTGTTGTTGTTGAAAAATACTCTCATTCTGCATCGAGTTTGCAGTAAAAATATGCTGTTATTCTCATTAACTGTCATACTTTGACGCTGTGCTAAGCTAAAACGGTTAGCATTTTAGTCTCCTCTAAATAAAATCACATGGTGTGGTCTTACAAATATCTGATCAGTTTTGTTTATCAGTATCAGGTGGCAAATAAGTGTAATAGCTTCTTTTGTATGCAAAGGTGTGATTCATCTGCTAAAAAAATAAAGATGAATTTGACATAGCATTATTTATTTTTTCAAGATTTCTTCAGATATAGCTTGAAAAACCTGATATTGTGACATTATTATTTGTATACCTTGTATACCTTACTTATTTGTAAACCTTAATTGTGAAATATTATTACATTTTAAAACAACTTTTCCCCTTTATTCTCACTTTTGATTAATTTAATGCATCCTTGCATAATAAAAGGATGAATTTCTTTAAAAAAAACTGACCCCAATGTTTAACATTACACAAGCTCTGTTTACACGATACATCGAAGGTGATCCACTAACAAGTGGTCAGCCAAGACCTAGGGTGCGTCTCAATCAGCTCCCTAGTTCAATAGTCAGGGCACTGATCATAGAGACGGCCGTACTAAAGGCCGTATCAATCTCAAAATCCTTCCAGTGCACTGAAACATTAAAAAGTCCCACAATGCACCGTGAACATCGATGCTCACGTTGTGTTCCCTCAACAGAAGTTCTAAAGCACGATGTTTGATGTTCAAACCGTTATTTAATTATATTTCAGCATAAACATACATCACTAGACAGGTACTTAACAATCTAGATGCATTTATAATTAATTTACAGCTAAAAGGTTGCTGGTATATGTAAGAATCAAATCATTTATCATAATGTACTTTAAATAACAAAAATATCAGTTCTGCTGTTGTTCATAAATACGTTGTCATGTTACTATCAGTGTCCCGATGTGTAGTTAGCAAAGGTCCTTACCAGTGCCCGAATTCATGTGCACGATATACTGATTCACTACCTAGGAAGCTGATTAAGACACACACTTAAGTTTTAACTAGGGGTTTTCCAATGTCAAATATAGTTAGTAAATAATTAGTAAAAAATAATCTTTATGGTGAACCATTTCCTTTTAATGCCAATTGCAAATGTGTGATGTGTTACCTTCTCTTCGTAAGCCAGTGATTCTCCAGCTGCCACCAGCCTCTGCCGCTTCCTCCTCCTCCTGTTCCTCTCTCA
>NC_138222.1:56213596-56263450 GCF_964197995.2 Scardinius erythrophthalmus | reverse complement strand
TGGCTTATGATTTGCTTCAGTAGGCCTCAATCTAGATTGTGTGCAGATAAAATTAAAAGGATTTTTATATCTATCGAGATGAGACCTAAATAAACAAACTGAGATCACAATAACGGGAATACTAAAAAAAATATAATATAAAAATATAAATAATTGGTTTTAAAATGACTTTAAAAATTATAGGGAAAGTAAATAATTTATAATAATGTAAAAAAAATTATAATAAAATAAAAAACAATAAAATAATAAATATACAAAAATATATATATTTTTTAAAACAAAAAAACACAACAACACAAAACAAAAATGGTAGGGAAATTAAATTATTATAAATTATGTAAAAACAATTATAAAAAAAAAAAAAAAAAAAAAATTAAACATACAACACAAAAATGAGAATACCTGTCATCCCAGCTCTGGCTGCGATGGATCTCTCGAACGCTACGACCAAAACCACCCTCTACTTCCTCACCGCTTCTTTGGTAGAATCCGCCCTCTCCTCTTCCTCGACCTAAACACACGACATAAAATTCAGCATCTCCGCCAATACATGATTAATTTACACACACGTACACATAAATAGATCAGCTTGCCTCGACCGCCTCGCACGGTGCCTCTACCTCGATTCACCCCAGCTGGGGCGGCTCCGCCCCCTTTACCCATAAGCCTCAGCACAGCCACACTGTTGACAGACATGGAGAAATTCCTCTGCAAGGAAAAAATACACAAGGAATGAAACCAGGACCTCACCAAAAACAACAAGATCGGTGTAGACAAAAATCACTGTAGTGCCAAAGGAGTGTATGTATGTATGTATATATGTATGTATATATAAAATATATATATATATATACACACACACACATACACAGTCAAACCAAAAATTATTCAGACACCTTGCTATCCTCACTTAAATAAATTAACTAAAGTGTCCTGCACCCATTAGTAAAAAATATAAAAAAAATGATATCTGGTGTCTGAATAATTTTAGGTTTCACTGTATGTGTGTGTGTGTGTGTGTGTTTACAACTTCTGAAAAATGTGCCCGCCCCACCTCGGATTACTTTCACAGGATAATGTGTGTGCTGCATGTCTAATCAGCCCGAAGCTCAAAACGCCAGACGTGTAAGTGTGCACTTCTCACCTGCTCCTCTTCAGTGAGAGCCAGCAGTGCCAGTGGCTGTTGAGGCTCATCCTGCAGAATAGTAGCAAACTCCTTATCCTGCATTTCTTCAGGGACCTGAAAACACACACACACACACACACACACACACACACACACGACTAATGACTCAATCTACGGTTGCAAATGACTGACTGAAAATATCAGTAAATTCACACTAGCTGGACAGAGAAACATGAAATGTTTGGACTGTGCTTATCCGAGTCAGGTTTAACCCTTCTCAAATATTTGGTACAGCACATTTTGAGCAAGTAAAAGGGCACTGCATCGAGGGAACACCACATGAAGTGAGCGACTGAATCAATTCACAAAAGGGCCTTTCCTTAAGGCTGTTTGAGAAGTGTACATTACATTGCTGTTCAAACGTTTGGGGTGGGTATGTTTTTTTGTGTTTTCGAAAGAATTTTCTGATGCTCAGCAAGGCTGCATTTTCAAAAAAATAGAGTAAAAACAGTAATATTGTGAAATGTTATTACATCTTAAAAAAACTGTTTACTATTTTAATAATTTAATTTTAATGTAAAAATTTTTCCTGTGATCAAAGCTGAATTTTCAGCATCATTACTCTTCAGTGTCACATGATCCTTCAGAAGTCATTCTGATATATGATTTAATGCTTATTGTGCTGATAAATATTTTTGTGGAATCCATGACACTTTTCTTAGAATTCATTTATGAACTGAAAGTTCAAAAGAACAGCATTTTTTTTTAAATGGAAATCTTTTGTAACATTATGATTAGTGTTGCAAAATTGATTGCATCTAACATAAAAGTTTGCAAATGTGTATTCATTTTTGTTATTTTTGTCAAACGGCAATGAATGACTAATAATGACTATGATTGTGACTGTCATATTACATAAAACTATAAAGAGAACAATATTGTAATAAAACTGTGAATTATTTGGGTTTAGGTGCCGTGTTTCATCGCGTTGCTCCAGGAAGAGCGCGTCCACAACATTTAGTAACTTATTTCAAGTTCACTTGTGCATTCACGTCATTTTGTGCAGATATAATTTGTAATAGGTTTATTTAGCATATATCTGATTCATCTCATATAGGATGCGTTTCTTTGAGTTAAATAATGAGCTACAGGTGTTCATTCAGCGCGCGCAGCTCAAACAGCAACGCACGGCTAATGAAAACTATGATTGGGACTGTCATATTACAAACTGTAACATGAGAACACGATTTTATTAAATCGTTGTGAATTCATTGGGTTTCGTTGCCGTTTTCAGCAAGCTGTTCCAGGAAGAGCGCATCCACAACACATTCTGACAAGCACGCATCTGAGGCCCCGTCCACACTACTGCGTTTTCGTTTAAAAACGGAGACCTTTCGCTACGTTTGCACCTCCCGTCCACACTAAAACGGCAAAAACGGAGACCCAAAATGGAGAAGTTTAGAAACGCTGCCGACCCGTTTTTCGTTTTGAATCTCCGGAGGGCGTTTTAGTGTGGACGGGTCAAAACGGAGGACTTTAGAAACGATGACGTAGTAGAGGCTCACGCTCGGCTCTATGATTGGGTGTCAGCAGTCATGGCGTATATCTTTGCTAGCAGCTGTTGTCCAAGTAAATTCTGAATTTATAATGCTATAACTGCCTACATGCGCCGGAGGCAAGCTATTATTCGAGCGATCTGTGACAATTCCCGTGTGCAGCGGCGGTATCGACCGTACATGGAGCGTCGGTTTTGGGTTAACCCGGGAAGAACCAGCGCATGGTGGGATAATTTTATCAATGAAGTTGTCTTTACACCGGCACGCGCATGCCCAGTGTTGGTGAATGGTTTTCAGTCGTTTTAATGTGGACAGAGATCAATTCTAATACGCAGCTAAAACGCTGGTGTGGACGGAGATCGTACTCGTTTTAATTTTCCGTTTCTAAACGAAAACGCAGTAGTGTTATAATTGATTATTAAATAAGTAATTTAATTAAATGATCAATCACATCAAAACACTTTACAATCCTACTAGCCCTTTATTTAGATTAAAACCTCTCTCATTGATTGGGTGAACATAGCGTTTAGAGCAGCATTTGCACACCCTGTCATGCTGTTGGCTATATGACACTGAAGCAGACGCATGTTGCAGTATCAAGGCTAACGATTAATCGATCGTTAGTTTAAACGACGATCGATCATGGGAATTTGTGAAAATTGACATCCCTACTACTGGTCCTACATAGAGACTTGAGTGGCTGGATTTCTTAAACACTTTTCAGAACACGCTTAAACACGCTTGTTCAGCACACACTGAATATTTCTTCTGCAACAAAAACTATGGTAAATGGTTATCCTGAGTCTCTACAGTCTATTTTTGTTGCAACAAAGCTCTGGCACTGCTGTTGCCCATGGAAAACTTTATGACTTGTGTCAGTACTGTGAAGAATTTTTTTTGCATTTTTAAGTCAACCAGTGGAAACATGTACTTGACACACTGTGTTAAACCTCAGGCCATGTGAACTCCACTAAAGACAGTAGTGAACTGTGTGAACTGTATTAAGAGACAGTAAGAACAGATTAGAGAAGTTCACTGTTCAACAGCATACAAAAAAACGTAAAACTTGACTTTTACAAACGTAAAAAATAAAATGTCTAAAAAGGGGTTTTCCTGCATTGAAAATACTCCAATTCCACAATTTTTGCAGTATTGTAGCCAATCACAGACATATCTGTGGAGCGTGTGAACACAATGGCCAATCAGACGTGTTTAAGTTAGTCAGAATCCACTCAACAGTTCTCAAAACGACAGTTTTTGTTCAGCAAGAGTTCTGCACGCTCACGAAACCTAGTTATAGCCAAGGCCTAATATTAACACCAAATGCGAGTAATCAGCAGTTGGTCGGTAACATTTTTATGAATTCTAACAATGAAGATGAATGACGCTCGGGAAAGTTGACGGCCCAGTGCTGTATTGCCACGAAAGTTTAAGCCAATTTAAATATTCAAGCGTAAGAAGACGCGAAAGGGAACTCAATTAGTTATTTACGTGCTGTGTGGAAAGATTTGAGTGCTACACATCCGAAGCGCACGCCTAGTAAGCCAGACAGTGCACAAATACTGAATTGAACTCTCATTCACGTCTTATTGTGCTTGAACGGATAAATTCACACAAAATTGTGTCAAAAAATGCCCGTCTCGGCAAGTATCCTAGTAAACAGTCAGTTGTGCCTTAAATGAATGCAAACAGTAGAGAAAGACAACATGTGTAGGTCTCAGTGACATCAGCCTAATATTTCTGTTGCTGTCTGTGTTTTTAATGTTAATCAAACAAAGGACAAAGAAAAAACACTTTACTTATTCAATGACTCAACCTGAAAACTACCGCTAACTTCTTTTAATAAGGTTTTAAATTCATATTAGTCAGGTTAGTAGTTTTAGCTGTGGTATCGAAATTGGAATTGAGAATTGTTAACTTTCACCAGAACCTAAAATTTTGGCGCCATAACTGCCTTATAATGGTTTCATGGCCAGTAAAAGATATGTATGGCCGGTACATACAGCGTAGACAGCTTGATTTATTATAATGGGAATTTTCGCAAGAGTGCAGCTTTGTGTACCCCGCTTTGTAATTGACAAGCTTCGGTGATTATAAGGGCAGCGATCTTTGCTCGCTTTCTGTATATAATATATATTTTTCATGCTGCCAACTACACATTGCAAAGTTTCTGGATTTACAACCTCTTTAAATGCGTGATTGAATCTGATTGACAGTGATAACCATAGCAATGGATGGGGAAAAATATTATACTGTATGTCAAATGATCTGTGCATTAAGTCTTGGGAGTGTAAATGCAAAATAATAGACCTGTCACCTTTTCTATGTAATGCATTACTTTGTAAATTGTGTAAAAAAAAATCACTGAGTGACTGATTTAAAAAGTTAGTAATAAAATTAACAGAAGAGTTTTAAATATAAAAATAGTTCTAAGCACTTTGTTTTTTGATCTTTCCTGACAGTGATTATTTTAAGTTAATATTACAAACTCTCGCAGTTCACATGGGTAGAGTACCATGTTCATGACCATGTTCTTCCGCCACCACCGAAGACCATTTTTGACCCAGGAAATGCCTTGCTAAATATAATAATGTCACTCTTATGGTGCATTATCATATCAAGCAAATGAAATCTACCAACATAAAGACTGTTCATCCGAAAATTGTGTAATCAACTTATTCTGATTTCACTCAAATTACTTTTTATTACTTATTTTTTTTCTGTGAAACAAAAGTTTATTTAGCGAAATGTCCAGGCTGCTCTTTTCCATTCAATGGAAGTGAAGAGACCAGGGTCTGTCAAGCTCCAAAAAAGGCAATAATACAGCAGGATACCATAAAAGTAGCCCATTAAAGTTGTAGTCACACTAGCAAAATTGGAATCCATTGTGAAAACATTCACACACACACACACACATACTAAAACTCAGATTTTCATGGATTACTAATGAAATAACTGGATTTTGCCAGCGAAAATTCACAGAAAAACAGCAAATGTGACCATACCTTGTGAGTTACATTCTAAATCAAAAAGTTGGGTGAAGAACAGACCTCAAATTTAAATAATTATTGACTAAAAATCTTTACTTCCCTATACTTGCAATGGTCACTGTCTACTTTCACTGTATGGAAAAGAACAAAGACATTTGGCTGGATAAATCCTAATTGAGAAAAAAACAAAAAAACATTTTGAGCATCATATAAACTTGTTTGTGTATAAACTGACAAGGTTGTTAGTTGATTTAAATCGGCCAAGTACACATGAATAACAACCAGTGACAATAACCTTAAAATATCAAATTATGAGCTGATGAAACTATTTTTGTGTAAAAAAAAAAACCTTACTATGATATTCAGACTTGTCATGTCATGAGGTAAAGATGCAAGCACAATCATGGCTCACTGAATGCTGGGATATCACCTAGGCTTTAAAACTACGCTAACAAAAACAAGATTTGTTTCAAGCATTTTCCCACCTTGTTGTCTTTGACATAAAGTGCTAGCATCTCCTCTCGGCCGTAACGGTACTCGGCCAACTTGTACTTTGGCATAGCAGGAGAGGCAGGAGGGGAAGACACACTGCCTCCACTGGAAAGTGCTCGAAGCCTGAGAAAGAGAGAGATAGAAATCAGATCAAAAGAGATTCAACAGCAACAATCTGGAAGCTTCATTGAGAAATGCTCCAGTCTTGGCTATCGTCCAAGGGCGGCCCTGACAACCCCGACTGTGTCCTGATTTATTTAGGATCTCTCACACTCATTTTCAACTGATATGGTGCTGAAGCTTGGACAGTGGAAACTGGTCAGTGTTTTCACTTTGAACAGGCGAACTATGACAAGTGATTTTGTTATCACATAATCACAAACAGAGCAGCAGTGTTATGAGTTGAGATATTAAAAACAAAAAAAAAAAAAACTAATGATTCAGAATCTTTTTTGCAATCATGAGCTGCATTTAGTTACTGTTAGATGTTAAACCTAATGAAACAATACCAAACAATTCAAACAAGCACTGCCAATCAAAAACTTGGGGTTAGTAAGATTTGAAAGAAACGAATACTTCTATTTAGCAGGAACGCATTCAGTTGATCAAAAGTGGCATTAAAGAATTTTATGATGTTATAAAATATTTCAAATAAATGCTTTTGAACTTTCTATTCATCGAAGTATCCTGACATTTTTTAAAATCATATTTTCCTCAAAAACATTGATACATTGTTTTTAACATTGATAATAATAAGTTTCTTGAGCAGCAAATCATCATATTAGAGTGATTTCTGAAGGATCATGTGACACTGAAGACTGGAGTAATGATGCTGAAAATTCAGCTTTGATCACAGGAATAAATGACATTTTAAAATATATTAAAGCAGAAAACAGATCATTTAAATTGTAATATTATTGTATTAAAACAGGAAAATCAAGTGGCTGGAGTTGCTGTGTGAGATATTGTTTATATGAAGATCTGGTTTTGTTGTGTGTCAGTCTCACCAGAGTTGTTGTTTTGACAACTTTACTGAGTGCTGACATTATCCCGCCTCCAGCATCTGACGTTCCTGATTTAAACCCTGCAGCTTTTAGAGGCCAGTGCAAAGTTGTTTTTCCTGCCTGAAACCACTTTTCAGCGGTGGACGGGAAACATGTGAAACGGCAGCGGCTGAGGCACCTCGTCGGTGGAAAAGGGGTTGCAGAGCTGTTGGTGGCTTTGTAAACTTTACATAAATACTACCCTGCCGAGATAAGCTGATGGAGAAGGCTTTGAGGCAACATACCACCCCTGTATTGTACATGTCAAACCCAGGAATTCACTTTTGTTGGCCGAGGACCAACTATGCACAGAAGAGCCTTAGTTCAGCAGAGAACCACGCCTAACGGTTTAATTTCTGCATAATCATTTAGTGTGTGCCAAGAGGAGATACAGGGAGAGAAGGGGGTTGGGAAACAGGGAATGACAAGAGAGAACAAGAGAGAGAGAGAGAAAATATGAGAGAGAGAGAGAGAGAGAGAGAGAGAGAGAGAGAGAGAGAGAGAGAGAGAGAGAGAGATAGAAGGGGGTTGGGAAACAGGGAATGATGAGAGATGAGAGAGAGAGAGGTGGAGAGATAGAGAGAGAGAGGGAGAGGTGGAGATAGAGAGAGAGAGAGGGAGAGAGGTGGAGAGAGAGGTAGAGAGAGAGAGAGAGAGAGAGGGAGAGGTGGAGAGAGAGGTAGAGGTAGAGAGAGGTGGAGAGAGAGGTAGAGAGAGAGAGAGAGGGAGAGGTAGAGGAAGAGGGTGAGAGAGAGAGAGAGAGAGAGAGAGAGAGAGAGAGAGAGAGAGAGAGAGAGAGAGAGAGAGAGAGAGAGAGAGAGAGAGAGAGAGAGAGAGAGAGAGAGAGAGAGAGAGAGAGAGAGAGAGAGAGAGAGAACCTTGCAGAAATATGGGGAAAGTAATGCTGGGGAAGATAGTTATGAGTATTATTCTAAGGTATTATGATTAGCTCATAGCATGCTAAGCGGCAGTTTTGAAGGTCACTGGTGGTTTTGAATGGAAAAATATATTCAAAAGTATTACTATAAATGATATACATAGAAGCTATTTTAGCGTATGTGACAAAAGCTACGCATTTTTGCACATTGTATTGCATTACATCTCTCTTTATAGATTTTCAGATTCAGTCCAGTGCGATTCAAAAGTCCACATTGAAAATCAAAATATTTTAACCTTGAAACAAAACAGTAGGATTTTTTAAACAAAGAAACGCAAGATGTAAAAATGATGGTCAGATTATCTTGATTCCACTGAAGCACAATATGCACTAAATTTACAAATGCAACTAAAACAATAACTAAAACCCTGGTGCTCAAAAAACATTTCTTATTATTATCAATGTTGAAAACATTTTTAGGGCTGTACTGCCCTAGTCGATTAGTCGATTAGTTGGTCGATACGTTCTGGTTCGACCAAAATTCTGATTGGTCGATTTTCTGCCGCGTTTATCTCATCAGTTTTGCCGCGCTGAGGCGCGCTCATTTCATCAGGTGGAAAGCACTAACTGCTAATGGGGGTGTTTTCAGAGTACCCTTGTTTCACTGTAACAGTCTGTCTTCAAAACACCCCCCTTGTTTTCACCTTTTTTGGATTAGTCCAACCCAAGAGAGAGCGTCGAGCATAGAAGGTTTGATGCTGAATATTATTTATTTAATTGTGAGAGCGTTTAATAGTCAGTCCTCTTCTAACATGTCAACAACAAAGAAATCGACAGTGTGGCAGCATTTTGTTAAAATTGATAACATGAAAAAGGTCGAATGCAAAGTTTGCAAGCAACAGTTTTCCACAGCTTGACGACAAACATGACATATCATCTAAAAGTGGTAACGTTAAGCTCACTTGTCTGCGTTAGCTTGCCCTGTCTGTTTTGAGTAGGCTATATGAACATATTAGAATTAGCATATTTCAATGTTTTAGTGTGATAACCTAACTTTTTTATTTTTTATTTGGAGCCTAATGCGCAATTGTGCTGTGCTGTTGGTGTGTTAGTTTGGAGCCTAGGATGCTTTATTTTTCAGTTATGCACTTTATTTCGTTTCTGCTCTTGATCTGGTTTGTTTAATAAATATTATTTTTTTATTAAAGTGGACGTGCCTTTTGTGTTTATTAAGAGTAAAAGCTTTAATTTAATATTAATAGTCTATTCGTGTCTCAGCTGCGACGCTGAGCTCATGTTCAGCCTCGCTCGGTGCGAGGACATGCACGGTGAAATGATAGCGTCTGACAGTTATAACTTATTATAACATATGACAAAAATAATTGTCTAAATTATGTTGCATATTCCTCAACAGTTCTTGTGATGATATCACTAGTTGACAACATAGTACTATTTTCGGAAATCATAAGCTATGATATTGCGCAGGTGCACGTGATGCAGCGCCGTCAGAGCTGACAAACTCGAGTGTCAGACTCATTTCAGTGCAAAATAATTAGGTCAAAAACGATTTAATATACTGCAAATAGCCTACTAGTTGTTTATGTTTATTTATAATTCATTTAGGCGGACAACAAGGCTACCAAGTCCTGCGCAAAGTGCGCATCTAATTAATTTAACGGGGTTTTTTTCTAACGTCATTTTTAGTCGATTTTAGTCGATTTCTAGTCGAAAATTTCAGGACTTCGGTCGACCAAGATTTTCTTTGGTTGAGTACAGCCCTAAACATTTTAATATTAAGAGAGCAAAGAAATGGGAGGGATCTGACAACAAGAGAAGGAGACAATGAAACAGAAAGAAAGGGATTTTACCATTCTGGGCCAAAGTTAAGTGTTTCAGCAGTCATATTCTTCCTTCCTTCTCGGAGGTGAAAGTCTGCAAACAAAAAAAACCTGAACATGAGCATACAACCAAACTCAAATATGTTGCAAGCACACTTCCCGTCATCAGTACACACAGATTCTTTCATTACATTGATTGCAGTGTGCACTAACATACTCCAGATTAACATTCGAGAGCAGTAGCACCGGTGCCACTAAGTTCTACAGATGGTAGCGCCAGAACCTGATTTGGTAGCGCTGGCGGGATTTTTTTCACATTAATAAGTGAAGAGTTCGGTTGCAAAACGCGATAAACGCCATTTTTTGACATTTGGATTTTATTATTGGAAATCACTGTTCAGATGTACCTTAATCTATGTGTGAATTGCTGCCATTAATAAGATTTAAAAATGTACATTTTAAGCCTACTACAAAATGTATTTTTTCACAAAACGCGATATCCGCCAGCCCAGTTTCTTTACAAAGTGCGATATAACGGTTAGGCTATAGAACGTTCAGGATGCTGCGCGAGCTCAGGATGTCAAGCGAGGAGAGAGTCAGCGCCGGTGAAGTGCTCCGAGTTTGCTCAGTGATTTAACGATAATATCAAACCATAAAACATATATTTTTAAAAAGAGGATTCAAAAGGCTAACTAAAAAAACGTTTACCATTTAATTGTTTATACTGTAGGCGGCGAGCTGTCAGTCACGTAGGCTTTCTGTAACAAGCTACAAGTCGTTTATCTAACTAACTTAATCTTACTTATCTAAATTGTAACTAATCACAAATAGTTCGAAGCTGTTTAAGGATGGTTGAAACGATAAACATCCTGCAGTTTGTTTGCTCTGACAGCTCAGCTAGCCAGGCAGTGCAACAGTTTTTTTTTTTTTTTTTTAATGCCCACTGTCCCTATGTGAAGCACAAGCACACAGACGTCCGTACGTTGTTATCTGACCTTTTCATTCAGGGACTGCCCTGGATTACTGGCACACGCCATAGTCACATTATGTTTATTATGGCATTATGTTTTTGAATATTATGAATATTTACGATTAATTGATAAATTATTGCTCATTTTCCCACTGATGATCCAAAAGATTTCTTCAATGGTATTACAGTAGTAGAATATAGCCTATGGTGGATATATAGTGTTTTGCAAAAAAAAAAAAAAAAAAAAAAAAAAAAAATTATGTTGTGTATGTTCTGGCCAAAACTAACTCAGAATCTTATTATTATTAATCAATCTTTGTATATACTATTGTATATATTGATGATGTATTTTTTTAACCAATTTAAGATGTTTGACAATGTTAAGATAAATATGTTGCATTTTGGCATGGTTTTTGACTTATTTATGAACTATTTATGGACATAAAATTAAATAAAAAATATCCTGGATTTGAAGAATATTGTGTCCCTGGCCTTCACTGAGCTCAAGTAATAGTTTAATGTACAAAAAAATGTGAATGAACTTGACTGTTGATGTCTTAAATAATAATGTCAAATAACCAACATTTCTCAAAATGGATATATCTCGTTTTGCAACGAAACTCTTCAAGTGTAGTAACTAATAATATTACATGTATATTTCTTGGAAATGCACATTTGGCAGTAAAGCACTGAGCTTGAGTTGAGATGCACATAAAATTTACTTTTTATTAACGACAGTAACATTTAAAACCCTAATTTTAGTAAGGAAAATTTCAGATATTTTTTCATTTTTGGTCATCACATTAAAAACAACATTTAAATTGGATAATATTTAGCGCTTTGAAGTGCTGGAAAAAGTGAGAAGCACATGAAAGTCCTTGAACCTCACTCTCGAAAGGATGTATGAACCCTGAAATAAAAAATGTAAAAACATTCGACTATTTCTGCCACAATACCATGATTACAGTTAGCCTTACTATATTAAATGCATTGTGAATGTTGATGATTTGTGAAAAGCCAATTATAACTTGTTCGCTCATGGCACTATGCTTCTCTTGGTTTCCACGTCAGCACTGTTTGATCTGATATCTACGGTTTATCACAAGAGAATTCTGCACTGAATTTGAATGCTTCCCACTATATCTCGCAGCGCTGTGTAGTAACAATGTCGAGATCTGCCAGCGAGTAAACCTGTTCTGAGAGCGTTCTGCGCCGTCTAATATTGGTCCGACTCAGAGCTAATACACTGTCCGCACAGCGCAGCTCAAACAAGAAGTGCGGTTTCACTCCACTTTAGCTTCGTTTGCCGTTTGATGTTTTTATATGCAACAGATTGCAGCTCTTATCAGTAGGGCAATACAAAATTGTCGCAACGGCAAGAAAAAAGGTTGCAGTCTGGAGCCCTGATAATGCACACACAACTGCAAGACATATGTGTGTGTGTGTGTGTGTGTGTGTGTATATACATTATATATATATATGTGTGTGTGTGTGTGTGTAAACACAGCCGTTCATATGTTATTCTTACCCTGTCCAGGGGAGTGGCGCAGGCAAGACTAGGCTGGACCAGGTCTGGGTGAGAGGGCTGAAAGGTGTGTGTGTGTGTGTGTTTCAGAGTAGCTAACTTAAGAGAGAGAAGGGTTATAGCTGCCTTATTCAGGATGTGTGTGCAGAAGAGTAGAAATACAAAAGGTCAGAGATGGTAAGAGCTCTTGTTCACAGCCGATGAAAACAAACAAATAAAAACAACTGGAGAACCAAAACAGTGAACGAAAACCCTCTAAAATTAGTAATACCTGTAGGACTGCAAAAACTGCAGAGCTTTGATACTGACGTCTAAAGTCGATTGACTGCAGGGAACAAACAAAAGACTAACAAACAAAATAAAGAGACTAATTTGTTGATAATACAGCTGCCAGAAGCAGTTATGACCACAATAAGCTTCTCTCTTTCTCTATCTGTGTGTGTCTTTCTGACTCTTCCTGGTGTACTGGCAATGCTGTGTGGACCAGGTCCCAGCTGGTGACCCTCTCCTCACGCCGACAATCCCTCTCCCTCCTTTACCTGCAGGAGAAACAAAGACAACTTTTCAATATTGTGGACTAGTAAATGCAAGTACAATAACCGAAGCTAGGGCTACAAGATATTGAAAAAAATGTGATATGTGTGACCCTGGATCACAAAACCAGTCATAAGTCGCACGGGTATATTTGTGGCAATACATTGCATGGGTCAAAATGATCGATTTTTCTTTTATGCCAAAAATCATTAGGATATCAAGTAAAGATCATGCTCCATGAAGACATTTTGTAAATTTCCTACCGTAAATATATAAAACATTTATTTTTGTGAGTGAATGCAGCACAATCGCGAACATAAATGCACAACTTTAAAGGCGATTTTCTCAATGTTTAATTTTTTTTTGCACCCTCAGATTTTCAAATAGTTGTATCTCAGCCAAATATTGTCCTATCTAACAAACCATACATCAATGGAAAGTGTATTTATTCAACTTTCATGTGATGTTTAAATCTAAATTTAAAAAAATGTACCCCATGTGACTGGTTTTATAGTCCAGGGTCACATGTGATACTCGCTAATGCTTTAAGTGTATAAATATAAAAAACTGAAAATGATAACCATCAAATGGTTCACATTCTTTTAGTGAGAAAGCATCCCTACAACTTCTGAAAGGGAACAGCTGTTTTACAGTAAAATTACAAGGCCAAGAAGTCATTTTAACGTCAGTGTAAACCTAACTACAATAGGTTTATTTAACAACAGACATTAAATAATAAGATGCAAAAATAAAACACTGCTTAGTCTTCACTGTATGAATTAAATATAAACTGATTGAAAGTTACAAAAGTTATTCAGTCAGGAGCAGTGTGTGATTTTCTCTTAGGCCGATTTATTGGATTTTTTTTTTTAGCAAGCTGAAAACGCCGAGCTATGGGCGCTTGAGCGTTTTGGCAGCGCACGAGCACAGCATTTTTTTCAGTTGAGACACTCTGCTTGTTTTGATACGGAAAATCCGCGAAAGTGTTACTAGTATCTCATTTCACACATATTTTGTTTCTGTGTTGATTCTATATTAAAAAGTCGATACAATGCAACATATTTTCTCTGGCTCTTGTTTTAAATAATTTTGTTCCGTTATTATGCGTGTTGTTGTCATCTGTTGATGTTATCCACCTTATTCTGCTCTAAACAATGCGCGCTGCCATAACGACGACTCCGGTTGCCTACTTCCGGTTCGTAGCGCTTGACCTGTACTAGCAGCGAGAGAATGAGTTCAAGCTCCTCATGTGCTGTTGTTGGTTGTTTTAACAATTCAAAGAAGATTTCAAACTTTTTAGAAACTGAGTGTTTCGAGCATAAGATAAGGAGATAATGCCCATGTCCGGTTCCGTATCAGATACATTCAATAAAGTAAACGTTTAGAGTAGTTAGCGTTAAAACTGAAGCATAAGAAAAAAAGTCGGAAAACTTTGCTCATTAATTAGATGTGCAAGGCAAGCAGGCAAGTTTTCGGGTTGTTATGGACAAGTAAAAATGACATTATTGTATAGGCTATTATATGAAATGCAATTATAATAAAATTCTAAGTTATGACTACTGTATACTGTACTGTTTTTATTTTTAAAACGATGTGATGTGAAAAGTAAACATTTCGGCTCGTTTGACTCAGCTCACTGAAAAGAGCCGGTTCTTTTGACTCACGGCTCTTTAAAAAAAAGACTCCTTCTTATCTTATGCTCGAAACACTCAGTTTTTAAAAAGTTTGAAATCTTCTTTGAATTGTTAAAACAACCAACAACAGCACATGAGGAGCTTGAACTCATTCTCTCGCTGCTAGTACAGGTCAAGCGCTACAAACCGGAAGTAGGCAACCGGAGTCGTCGCCATGGCAGCGCGCACTGTTTAAGACTGAGCAGAATAAGGTGGATACAAGCAGAATGTGGCGGTTGGTCAGTGTATTAGTCCCGCCCCTCTTTCACTGTGATTGGACAGTTGGGTAAAAAGTGACAGTGATGAGCGCTGTGTTTTACCCAAAGTTGAACATTCTTCAACTCTCGGTGACCTGTGAAAAAAACGTCCCAACGCCTCGTTACGCTAATGGCGTTTTAAAAACACGGCGCTCCCATTGAAAACAATTGAAAAAACACGCCAGCCGTGTGAAAAAACGCTTTGGTGGACACACGGCCTTAGGGCCAATCTCATTTCTCTGTCTTACCCCTTCTCCTTCCCCTACCCCTTTGTCTGCGTCTTCCCCTTGCCCTTCGATACCGAGTGAAGGGGGGTAGGGGGAAGAACGTTTCTCTAAGAAATGAGACACCACTCGATTACCGTTTGCGTCATCTTCCCTTTCCGCTAGCTGGCTGCTACGTCAACAGAGGCGATACGCGTTGACATAAACAAACGAAGATGCCGTCGTCTCGGGTTGTGATATCGATTGCCTGGTCTCTCTTTATCTTTGCACGCTTGTGTGCCGTCAGTCAAAGTCATTGTTTCATTGTATTTAACGGCGGCGCCAGCGACACCATAAGCAAAACATTAGCAAACGGCAAATAGCGCATAGCTGCTAGCTAGCGGTTAACTAGTGATTCAAAACAAAAACATTACAATTAAAACCACTTGAACGTTTTATTAAAGGTATCATAAAACACGAGTGTCATTGAACTGCTGAAAATACATACATTTGTGCGACTCACTTCTGAGAAATTCCTACCCCTCTCTTTCAAGTGTGGTCCTCCGCAGACTTCGTTTCAAGGGCTATGTAGCCCTACGCCTTGGCCCTAGCCCTTAATCAAAATGAGAATTGGGACGCCACTTCCCCTCACATGAACGCGCAAAACCGAGGGGAAGGGGTAAGAGTAAGGGGTAAGACAGAGAAATGAGACGCAGCCTTAGTCTTTTGTTGTTTGATTAACATTAAGCCTACAGACGGAAGCAGGTTTATTAGGCTGCTGTCACTTTAAGAGCTGCACTAACCAATATATTATTACATGCACGCTTGCTTTCTCAACTGATTAGTCAGCTTAAAGGGACAGTTCACCCAAAAATGTAAATTCTGACATTAATTACTCTCTCATGTTGTTCCAAACTCGTAAGACTTTCGTTCATCTTCAAACACAAATGAAGATCTTTTTGATGAAATCTGAGAGATTTCTGTCCCTCCATTGACAGCTACACAACTACCACTTTGACGCTTCAAAAAGTTCATAAAGAGATCGTAAACTAATCCATATGAGTTGAGCGGTTTAGTCCAAATTTTCTGAAGAGACTGGATTGCTTTATATGATGAACATTTTTTTCCTTCTGATTTCAGACTTTTCCTAATCTTTTTAAGTACCAAAATCATTCATTTATCATAAGCCATTACGATACGTACATTTGCAACATTCGATAATTTCTATATTTCGTGCAAGCCCTAACTGAAACCTTTAAAACACAGAAAGGTGGGAAGTACAGCTGTCTGTGTCTGTTAGTATCCTATCAATTTAAAGGCCAAGCGTGCATAAAAATAATCTTTCTCCTTTTAAGAATATTCTTCAAGATATTGTCTTTAAGAAACGTGACCACAAACAAACCTAAATAGACCTGCCTTACTGGAAACATGGTGTTATCTTAAAAACTGTTCATTTGTGGCAAAGTTCCCCTGAAGTTTTCCAGAAGGCCTATATTTTGGAAAGGGCAAGTGCAGCTAGATTTAAGCTAAAACCTTTCTCGATTATTGACATCTGCACAGCACAACTAGAAGAGTTTGTGCAATCAGAAAAACATGGAGATGGAAAAGAAACATTTAATTTGCACCCACAGATGTCATAGCAACAGAAATATCCAAGCAACAGAGCAAACCGGTGAGAATAAATAGTATTCACTGGGGGAGTTGGGCTCTTAAAGTGCAACATGCATGTCAGCCCAAGAACAACTAAAGACACCTGTAACTTACACCTCAATTATAAATACATTAGTATGCCTGAGAGAGAGTGCTCATAATTCATTGCTGAACTACAATGTCGTGAACAGCTGCCAAACAGCTGGCTCAAACGAGAGAAAATTTGATTCAAAGAACAAAAAAACTAATTTAGCAATCCTTACATATATATATATACACATATACACACACTAATAAAGACATGCAAATTAACAAATACATGTTTAACTTTTTTATTATAATTGATAAAGATATTAAAACACAGGTTTTACTAATATGGACGTTTATAGTAATTTCATGTGCCCTAGTTTGTTGCAGACTTGATTCAGTTTAAGTTCCTAAAAACAAAGTCAATTACATCTTGAATATAATTTGATTAACTACATTTAATTTACATACCTTGGTTAAAAAAAAAAAAGATGCTTTAACACACAATTTACTAAAACTTACTTTCTATCCATGCTGATAAAACTGTCATACGATCAACTCATATAATATATTACGTTTCAGTTTCAGGTGTTTGTGTTTATCTAGATGTTCTTGATGTTAACGTTTCAGATTGATATAACTATATATTATTATCAAGTTAAGCAAAGAGTTGTTGGTATTTATTCGTTTTTTGTTTACATTGATGTTGAAATGACATTGTTAGGTATCATTGACAGATTTGTGACCTTTTATGAAATGCTAAACCAATGCTGTTCACTTTTAAAAAAATTGTAGTGATGCTTTTCTTTCCCCACAGAGAATGTGAAAGTTTGACATTGGATATATTTGTTTCAGTTTTTAACTATATTTAAATATAATTTAAAAAGATTCACACTTTTTTTTATTATTATTCAATATCGTGTAAAATTATAAATCTCGACTCTATACGAATCTGACAATTCTTGCTTCAACGAGTCAATAAGCGGCTGGTTCGTCAACCGCTCCGACGGCTCAGTTCAGTTCGTGAACCAATCGCTTAGACCCGTTCTGTGAATCGGTTCAACCAAATCACTGAAAAGATCCGATTCAAAAGAAAGAGTCGTTCGCGAATGGGACATAACCAGAACCAGCCAACTATTTTCCTCAATCCATTCAGATTTGACATGTCCTCACGCTCGCTCAACACAAACGTACGCCCAGAAAAGACGCCTATTTTATCACAGACAAGATGTCGCTGTCCAATACCTACTCCGCTGAATGACACCGACCACATATAAGCAGATTGACGTCGTTTTTCTATCGATTGGAGGAGTTTAGAGGGGCGTCGCGTGCACAGGGGAGAGGGGAGTGTGCACGCGGCGCCCTTCTAAACTCCACCCCGCTGCTTCCCTTGGCCTTCAACCCACGGCCACAGTTGCCTTTCCAAACATACAAAAGCCTCTCTACTTAAACCAGCGCAATTTATTCCCACTGAACCAAGCGCTGGCCTGTAATGCGCATTTGCTGCTCGCGCACACACTGACCATCCCCTTCCAAGTTTGCATAAAACTTAATGCAACACCCATCTGCCATTAAACGCTTCAGACATTCAAGGAGAGAGAGAGAGGCGCACAGTTGACACTGACCGTGTTTCTGGAGCTGTCGATGCGATTTTTACTGTCCAGTCGCCCCGTCGAACTCTACGATCTTCACTTTGGATGCATGTGCAGTTGTTTGTGTTCTGTGCTCCTCCTCGAGAATCGTGTTCCGTTTTTACAGTTTTTTGCTCTCTCTCTCCCTCTCCAATGGTCGTTGCGTGTTGATGTCTAGTACGCTCTTGTTGTTTGTGTTTTAGGGAAGATGGCCGTCCTACTCGGTCATACCACGTGACCGGAGTGTCGAGTTGCTCTCAGAGGCGCGTGAAGATAGCGACCCCTAACGGAAGACTCGAAATGCCTATCGGAAATGCATTGTCCATAATAAAAGTCACAATAATTACGTTATTAAAATTATTGGACCGAATCAATCAACAAACATACAAACACACAATTAAGTAATTCAGCATACCCATACAAATATTGTAATACTACGTAGTAGTACTACTACTACTACTACTACTACTACTACTACTACTACTAATATTAATAATAATAACTAGTAGTAGTAAGGTTTTTTTTTTCAGACAATAAAGTCTTACTTTTCAAGCTCTCATTGGATTATTTATCTTGTCTACTAACAATGGACATTTTTGTCATTTTCAACGAAACGTCGTGAACATGCCCATCACATAGACACAATTCATTGACATTTTCACCCTTTTAAAAATAATTTATTCACATAGATGTCTCGTATACCATACATATCAAGCTCTTCACTTACACAAAATTCCAATCATTTACTCAACAAAGTTCTGGGTTTAATATTTAAGATGTCAGGAAAAGAGAGTCATAAACTAGGATAAAAAAAAAAAACGTATAAATGGCATTTTAAAAAAACAATAAAGGTATGGTAAAAGTTTTTTGGCTTTTATTTATTTATTTGAGCTTCGTATAAAAAATGACCATAATGAATTAAATATATCACTAATAATACCATGATTGTTTAAAAACAAATAGTAATATTAATACCATTTTTAAGGATCCTGGAGTACCAAATAAAGCACATGTTAATCATTCAGGGCCATGGTATATATTAAAATAACATGGTCATGGTTTATTAAAAATCGGAAGACAGATACAGCTGAAACGGAATATGACATAATCACTGTCTTTTATTTTGACAACTTCGTGTACAAGCTAGTGTTGGTTTTTCTTCCGCGAACATGGAGGCGGTTGTGTCAGATGTAGTGGCACCAGAAGACCTAAAGGTAAACCATTTTCTCTCCTTTAACGACTGTAAATCCAAAATGACATCGATTAAGGTTGTATGTGGCTAAATCATCGGTATATTCCGGGAGTTTCGGTTGACGCTGACGCAGCTCTACTGTACCGCATCAAAACAACAACAATGACCATGACGTATGTTATACTGATGTCTCCTCAACTCATTGTTAGCAAAGACTTTATACTCAGTCTTAAAGGGACTTTGTTGTAAGTTATTGACTTATGCAAGAGTAGACCTACCATTATAAATCCTATGCTTTTAAGGGATAAAAACACCTATTTTATTCGTTTTGTGACTTTAATATTACACCTATCGTTACACCTATAATTTAAATGGAAACAGATGTTACTCTGTTTTAATTCACGATGTAGGTGAAAGTTTTACTTAGTCTGTGTTTGTCGGCCAGGGGGAGCACATGATCCTGACATCATCCTCCCACTGATGCAACTGAGTGAATCTCATTCCCAAGATCCCATCCATCCACTGACTGGACTTTTTTTTCTTTTCTTTTTTTTTTTTTTTCTTCCAGAGGTTTGAGAAGAAGTATAACGCAGAGCTGGTGAAAGGACCCGTTTCAAAGGAAACCACCTTTGAGTACGCCTGGTGTTTGATCAGAAGCAAGTACACAAATGACATTGTAAAAGGCATTCAGCTTTTGGAAGGTCAGTGCTTCGGCAAGTCCTAGTTTTTGGTTAAGGGATAGTTCACCCAAAAATGAAAATTCTGTCATCATTTACTCACTCTCATGTCGTTCCAAACCTGTGTGAGTGTCTTTCTTCTGTTGAACACCAAAGAAGATATTTTGAAGAATGTTGGTAATCAAACAGTTGATGGTAGCCATTGACTTCAATAGTAGGATACTTAAATATCTCCTATTGTGTTCAACAGAAGAAAGAAACTCATACAGGTTTGGAACGACACGAGAGTGAGTAAATGATGGCAGAAGTTAAGTTTAACTATCCCTTTAGTCTGGGCCTGCGTGCGCTCCAGCAGTAATGTTCGTGTTAATTCAGTAAAAACAAGTGATTCATTTTTCTTTTACCAGAACTGGTTCAAGCGAGTAAAAAGGACGATCAGAGAGATTTTCTCTTCTACCTTGCTGTTGCAAACTACAGACTCAAGGTGGGTTAGTATTTTCCCAGACAAATCCGATTTATTATCTGGGATGATGATGATGACGTCACTGCTAATAAATGTTTATTTTTATATATATCACATATCTTTGTCATCTAATTAAATCAGAGTTTCTCAACTATGTTCCTGGAAGACTTTACTGCATAATTTAAATTTATTTACTTTATTGTCACATCATTATATAAACGGTTCAATCAGAGTGCCAGATGAAGTAGCTGTACTAGACGTAAATCTCACGAAACCTGTCGAGTACGTCCTGCTCAAATTTACTCCAAAATCATGGGAAAATGCATATATATATATATATATATATATATTGAATGAATTTTTTTAAAGAAGTCTTTTATTCTCATCAATGCTGCATTTATTTGATGAAAAATACAGTAAAAACGGCAAAATATTATTAGAATATAAAATAACTTTTCTATTTTCATATATTTTGAAATGTAATTTATTCCTGTGATCAAAGCTTAATTGTCAGCATCATTACTCCAGTCTTCAGTGTCACATGATCCTTCAGAAATCATTCTGATAATTCGGGAAATGTTCAGAAATGTTCCTTATTTCAGGGCCTCCAGAAACAGGTTTTGGAAGTACTTGGATAAATCTAATCTTTCTCCCTTTTTTTTGCTCTCTTTACCACCCTGCATCTATCTTTTCTTCTTCTCTCAGGAGTATGAGAAAGCACTGAAGTACATTCGTACTCTCCTGAAGACCGAACCAGGTAACAAACAGGCCCTGGAACTGGAGAAACTCATCAACGATGCGCTAAGAAAAGGTGAGATACAACGACAGACTTTTTCTCATCTGGCCTGGGCTTGCTTGTTTTTTTTGTTTGTTTTTATAACAAAAAAAAGTTATATTTTTCCAAAATTAAAGGGCCTTTCACACCAAAAGTGAAACGAGTAAGCCTCAGGCTGAAGGAAATGCAAATTCACAAACCTTTCAGCTTTGCTGCCATTCTGGATTGCAGATTGTTTTTGCTTTTTATTACGGTTGAGTTTGATCATCAAAGGTCAGCAGCAAAGACATTAAAGCGAGATTAAATACATAAAGTATATTTGTGTTATTCAACATTGAATTATTGCTGGTTTGTGTAATATTCTGAGTTTACAATTCCCTATTTTTATTCATTTTGAGGAATACTGAATCGGTTTTTGTGCAAGTGAGATGAGTAAATGCATGCTAAAGCAACGCCAAAGACAGTAGTGAAGAAATCTCAGCAGAGAAGTGATCTCTCTCTTATTTCCCCCTTCTTTTCAGATGGCTTGGTTGGCATGGCGATTGTTGGCGGTATCGGATTAGGTGTGGCCGGATTGGCTGGTCTTATTGGTTTGGCTGTGTCCAAAGGTGCAAAGTCCTAATATGGAGTTCCCGAGAAGCGTACTTTGATTCCTTTCCTCTTCAGAAAAGAGACTCAATGATTTCATAAAACAATATAATCACATAAAACCATAAAGAAGCCTCGCCCCTTTTTTTAATTTGTATTATTCTGCCATGTCTTTCATAATAAAGTGATCATATTTTACCTAGGTTTTTTTTTTTTTTTTTGGCTCCCCAGCTCTTTTTGGTATGTATAGAAATGTGGGGTTGGAATAAACTAAAAAAAAACAATTTTTTTTTTCATTTACTTTAACTATTTACTTAATTTTTTTTTAATGCAGTTCAACTACAGATGCTTGCCAAAGATTTGCCGTTATGGATGAGATGTATTGTAATAGCATGCACCTTTGGGATTTTTTTTTTAATATATAACTGTATTTACACTATAGGTAATCAATATTTTGATAAACTTCAGTAATACCTCACATGTGTTAAAGAATTAAAATGTGTGCTTACTAAAGTGATCCAGTGTATTTGCATGCCTTGCACATTATTTGGCTGGTTTGATTTGGAAGTGTCAAGCTTGACCTGGGTCAACCTTGTAATTCATTTTCTTACATGTCTTCATTGTCAGCAAAGTTTATCACCCGTCGGTTTACATGTGCTTTCAACTGTGACAGTGTGTGTGTGTGTGTGTGTGTGTCTCTCTGTATGACTTTAATTTCTGCTCCTAGATTTCGTACTGAAAAACAGAACTAATGTTGTTTAACTAAACGTAATTAATGTCGATTCAAACACTCTCACGATCCTATTTCTAAATGACACTGATTCACCTGTGTCTATTAAACCTTTGACAAGTATGATCACGGCGAACATTCAGATCTGCGTTCATGTTGTTGCTGCTGAGCCCGAGAGCAGTTGTCATGTATAGGTATGAAGCGGGTCTTTTTTAAAGGGGTCATATAATGCCATTTTTGCTTTTGTACAAGCTAATATGATTCTTTAGGGTCTAAATGAAAAGTTTGTAATATACTTTAATTAAAAATTCTCATTAGTATTGTAAGAAAACACTCGTTTTACCTGGTCAAAAACAGCTCTGTTTTCAGCACGCCGTTTAAGTGCATGTGTCTTTAAATGATAATGAGCTTTGCTCACCCCGCCCCTCTGTTCTGTGCGTACACCTTTTGAAATAATAACACAATAACCATAACGCGTTGTTCATTATAAACGTGGGATTATAAATTATATTGAGAACGTCGTACATAGAAAGCATGCCGTAATGTACCCCGAGTGTAAACCTTAGACACATTCATCTTGAAGCGTGCAAGCGATTTGCAAATATTAATGTAAATATTAATATAAGGGTTAATAAAACATTACACTCACTTCTTCTGGAGGTTCAGCAGGAACACGTTGGTACCGATCCTTTTTTTCTCGTTTGTAAAGCTGTCTGGTGTGAAATGATTTGCGCAAACATGAAAGCATGGACGTTGATCGTGGGGAATCCCCGCGTCAATGCTTTGGGCATATTCCCTTCAAAAACAAAACTCAACCACTGTGTCTTCAGCGGTTCGGATTTAGGAACATCAAAATGACTGCTGTGTTCCTTATTACACCCAAGAACAGAACACCACAATCGCAGACGCCATTCTGCTCATAGACAGTGCTCCAGTGAGGGTATCAACAATGACGCGCGGACTATGATTGACAGCTCGCTCATGAGGGAGGGCGGGTCTGTGTTGAAACGCTTCTGTCAATCAACAATCGTGGGAGGGGCGTCGATTTTGTGACGTCACAAAATCGAACAGCTTGATTTCAGAGAGGGTAAAACATATAAGGCGATTTTTAAAAAACCACTGGATGGATTTTTATCATTTTATGATGGTTGTGTACAGGCACTGCCAAAACACATTTCAGTACAATCAACTTGTAAAAGTGCATGTACCATTATATGACCCATTTAACCATACAGTAGCCTATCATTATTTCTGTCTCATTCAGTTTATCACAGAGGTACTGGGATAAAAGCTTATTATAGATATAAAATCACGGTTTCCCCCAGTGTTTTGTTTGTCCTCCCCACATTATTGGAGAGGCTAATGTAGGTTTGATGTGCAATTATGTCCTGTTATACAGGCTAGTAAGGTTTATAATGGTTTTAAGTTATGTTTGCCTCAGTAAGATTCCCACAATCATGAAACACCCGGAAATTGCAGGACATTTTAAAATGGTGATTTCCATGCATGGAAATTTCTATGGCTCTAAAATATTTAACTGCCTAATTTGCTCTTACTGAGTGCATTCTCTGTAAAAATCACTGGGAAAGTCTTAGATTTATTATAGTCAAATGATCTGGGAATGGTGGTAAGGAAAAAACTGATGTTTTAATTTCTGAAACTGCTGGTTAAATAGTCACTCACAAAGTCGCTGTCCTCCGTGCATCATTAGCTCAGAGACTCGGATGTGGGAGTATATCTCCAACATTGATTTTAGTCAACAACTTTCAGACCTTGAAAGTAACAAATTCCCTGTAAAACATGTTTATTTAAGATAATAGCTGATAATAGCATCCAATTTAATGTTGGGTACAATTCGTTCTTCCCACATTATTCATCTCAGGGACTTATGCACATGTTAAGACATCTCAGTTTTACAATGCTAGGGTTTATGGTTGCCATCAGTAACATCATTTTATAACACAGTATTGGGGTTACTAATTAACTGGTAAAGCAAATGATGAAAATAACTCTTCTATTTGTCCGTATGTGACTTGACATGTCTTAGCTTTATTGAAGTTTGTGGGACGATCACATTAAAATCAGCACCGAAAGAAAATAAAAACGAATGAACTGAAATGTCAAATTAACACATTTTCAAAAAGTCAAGCTCGCAAAGATCATTTAATCCCATTAAAGTCAATGTTAGTGTTGTACAGTTTTAGTTGAGATTACATCTTATTGTTTTTTTTCTCTTATATTATGTAGTAAATGGAAAAACTTTTGTTAAAGCATTTTTGTATTACAGCAAATCCAAAATCTAAGTACGATTGAAACATATAGGGTCATTTTCAAATCAGTCAAACAATACAGAGGCAAATGTTTTCCTAGTTATTTAAAAAGTATGAGTTTGCTCCCCTATTGATGTCACGCAACACAATAAAGGAATCATAAAAAAGATTTACAACATCTTGGGTTCAGAGCTCAAACTTCATTTACTCATATCCTTGTTAACATGCTACAAACGTGCATTTACATGACACTTTCTCTGTATAAAATAGGCAAACAAATATCCCCACAGCTGATTCACACACACACACACACACACATCTTTTCCACTGACATGTTCCCACACAATTCAATCCTGCTTGTAGAAATCGGCCTTCCTACTGAGTAAACAACACATTTTTACCAGCTAATCTTGTCTGTCTTTGGTTTTATAAGGCACACAGGTGTCATTTAAAAGACACTTTAACGTGTCAATTGCACAATTTCATTTAACACAGTAAACTTGGGATCATTGATCAATTGCACAATTTCATTTAACACAGTAAAGCAGGGATCATTGATCTCTGATAGAGCACCGTGTCAGAGTTGAATTGAGGCTAGTTTGCTGTGTACAGGTGTGTTAGAGACGGGTCTGAACTGAACGATAGATCGATCTGAAGGAGGATAGATCTCAGGACCATGATTCAGCATCCCTGCAAGAAGTCTGCTTTCTGACAGAACTCCTTCTATGGTCCCCATAAACGTCCGGTTATCACAAGTGTCATTTAGGTGATGTGAAAGCTATTGTGTTTGTTAAAAGAGCAATTAAAGTTAAGTTATAGCCATAGTCAAGCAAGCTATTCATAAACTTGACCTTTAAAACGTATAGAACAATCACTCAAGCGCTTCAACACAGTGGCAGCACCTAGTCTAACTTTGGTCCTCACCATTTTCATGTTACATGTGAAAGAGTTAAACATTGATTATTGATACATTGACTGTGTATGTATGTATTATTTGTGTTTTTATTACATGGCTTGGTTGAATTCCAATGTAGAATACGGTGTGTTATTTCTTGATAACAGACCGCTGCGAAGTATAACACACCCGTTGCCATGAAAAACAGAGCGTTGCTATGGATGCGGAACGGACTATTTTCTTTAGCGGAAGCAATACAATCGTTTTTAAATCAATAAACTCCTTTTTAAATCAATATTTTGTGTCAAATTATTAATTTATTTTGTAGGTAGCCATGTAATAAGCGGGATAATGTATAGCGAGGCGGTTGTTATAGTGAATAACAACCCCTTCAGTCTGATTCAAGACCCCTCCGCTTCGCGGGTTGTTATTCGCTATAACAACCGCCTCGCTATACATTATCCCTTACATACACATACTCACCGGCCACTTTATTGTAAGCGGGTTGGACCAAAAGGTTTCCCTCAGAACAGTTTGTGGCAGATTCGACAAGGTGCTGGAAACATTCCTCAGAGACTTTGGTCCATATTGACATGATATAAAAATGTTGATTTAGATTTATTGGCCAATGTATCGTTGTCAGCTTTCAAATATAAAGAATTATCGGTTATCGGTGTCAGCCAAAATGTTCATATTGGTGCATCCCTAATAAATTGTTGTTGTGCGTCTCACTGGCTCATCTGTGACCAGGACAGCAAGTCTTTGTGCTGTCTCGAGAGATATGTGTAATGTTGGCATATCTCCACGTAGGAAAAACCAAATCCAACTGTTGACGCAAGAGGAGTCTATCTGAAAGGGATGTCCAGGTGCTTATCCTGGTTGCATTCAAAAAACATAAAACCACAGCTGCCTAACTCGCTGCAGAATTAAATGTGCACCTCGACTCTCCTGTTTGGTCTGGAGCTCCACAGAGTCAATATTCATGGTCGGGCTGCTATAGCCAAACCTTTGGTCACTCATGCCAATGCCAAATGCCTGTTTCATTGGTGCCAACAGTGCAAATCTTGGGTTGTGGACAATATGAAACATGTTCTCTGATGAGTCCACCTTCACTGTCTTTCCAACATCCGTGGGACTACGGTGTGGGGAAACCCCAAAGATGCGCAACATCCTAGTATTATCATAGCATTCTCTACTGTTCTTGATGTGTGCGTCACTGCCAAGAAAAGTAAAAAGCTGTAACTGGGGCAGTACACTAAGGTACAAAAGCGAAAATGTACATCTTTGCACCTTATTTACCCCTAAATGGTACTTACCTTAAAGGTACATATTAGTACTTTAAAAGTACATATTAGTTCCTCAAGTGTACATATTAGTACTTTAAATGTACATATTAGTTCATTTTAGCTTTTGTACCTTAGGGTACTGCCCAGCTTTGTACCTTTTTTTTCTGAGAGTGAAGGACTGCCGAACCATTCAATAATGTTTCACCTGGATCAGCATGATAATGCACCAATACACACACACACTGATGAACATGAAAGTGAAGTTGAACATTTCCCATGTACTGCAGTGTCACCAGATCTAAATATTTTTGAGCCACGTTAGGGTACTTTGGAAGAGCAAGTCAGAAAACGTTTTCCTTCACCAGCATCACATTGTGACCTGTCCACCGTTCTGGAAGAAGAAAGGATCAAAATCCCTCTGGACACTGTGAAGGACTTGTTTCTGTCATTCCCAAGACAAAATGATGCTGTATTGGCTGCAAACGAAGGCCCTAAACCATACTAATAAATGATTGTGGTCTAAATCCAGCATATTGTTAATTTGGATGGATGGATGGATGGATGGATAAGTCACAGATAGATTGATCCTTTCATGATACAGATTTACAAAACCATGTATTGCAACATACTTATTTCCTTTTACTAAGAATTGATTTGGAAATAGGTATGTTAACCTTCCAAGATACGGTTTGCCATTTTGCCTATTTTCAGCAATATCTTAGTCTCAAATCAATAAAATAAGTTAATCACTTATAGGTCTTCGTACAGTAAGACCTTAAAATCAATAGTCTTCATGTTCTTCGGAGAGATTTCACAATAATCTGGATAGTCAGGTCCGAATCTTCAAGATTGTGTAACCCTGTAGGCATTTTTGAGGAAAAGTTGTTATACCACATTTTTAGAAAGTTCAATGTCTCCCGAATAAGGATCCATCGTATAACATTGAAATAAGGGTCCCATTTTCTTGTAATTGTCATTGAAACAATAGGTGCATTATTCAAAGCCAAAACACTACAGGTGGATAGGGTAAAAATTTTAAGTTATAGATATCACCATAAAACCTTTCCAGTTTTTCACTTACATAGAGACAGACATTTTTTGTATTACAAGTTTTCTGAAATGTCATGTTTACATATGCAAATGAGGCATACCAGTATATATATATATATATATATATAATTCGAGGGGCAGGCATACCAGTGCGCGGTTCCCCCTTTCGGGCTAGCCCTGTCTCTTCGCGTCTTCACAAAGGTTGTCGAGGCAGCCCTTGTTCCTCTCGACGACTGGCTGATCCTAGCTCACTCTCGAGACAAGGTTTGCGAACACAGGGACCTAGTGCTGCGGCACCTAGCTTGTCTGGGCCTTCGAGTCAACTGGGAGAAGAGCAAACTCTGCTCCGTGCAGAGGATCTCTTTTCTCGGTATGGAAATCGACTCGGTCGCCATGTGCGTGCGCGCGCAGTCACTGCTAATTTGCCTTCGTCAGTTCGAGGGCAAGAGTGCGTTTCCACTGAAACTATTTCAGAGGCTCCTGGGGCATATGGCATCCGCAGCCGCAGTAACGTCGCTCGTCTTGCTTCATATGAGACCGCTTCAGCTTTGGCTTCGCGATCAAGTCCCGAGGTGGGCATGGCAACAAGGCACGCTCCGAGTCCCAGTGACTGCCTTCAGACCTTCACCCCGTGGACGAACCTCAGTTTTCTATGGGCTGGAGTGCCCATAGAACGAGTTTCCTGGCATGTTGTTGTATCAACAGATGCCTCCATAATGGGCTAGGGCGCC
Source organism: Scardinius erythrophthalmus (assembly GCF_964197995.2). Taxonomy (NCBI): domain Eukaryota; kingdom Metazoa; phylum Chordata; class Actinopteri; order Cypriniformes; family Leuciscidae; genus Scardinius; species Scardinius erythrophthalmus. Next base: position 56,234,401 of record NC_138222.1, on the reverse strand, counting down.
ATGTGCAATGGACATGCTGCCGCAGGCTCCTGGACAAGACCCCAGCGCCTTTGGCATGTCAATTGCCTCGAGTTGCTGGCTGTACGTCTCACCCTGCACTGCTTCTGTGCGTTGCTCAGGGGTCAGCACGATCAGACAATACCGCCACAGTAGCGTACATCAACCGACAAGGTGGTCTGCGCTCCCGCCGTATGTCGCAACTCGCCTGCCACCTCCTCATATTGAGTCAGAAGCATCTGAGGTCGCTTCGAGCCATTTATATCCCGGGAGACCTGAACCGTGCAGCTGATATGTCTCGGTTTCGGCCTCTCGCTGGAGAATGGGGACTCCATCCCCAGTCGGTTCATCTGATTTGGGATCAGTTCGGGGACGCACAGGTAGATCTGTTTGCCTCCCACGACTCTTGCCACTGTGACCTGTTTTATTCCCTGACCGAGGGCACGCTCGGCACGGATGCACTGGCGCACAGCTGGCCGCGGGGCCTCTGCAAGTATGCGTTTTCCCCCAGTGAGCCTTCTTACGTAGACTTTGCGCAAGATCAGGGAGGACGAGGAGCAGGTAATTTTGGTTGCCCCGTATTGGCTCAACCGCACCTGGTTCCAAGAACTAGTACTCTTCGCGACAGCACCTCCCTGGCCAATTCCTCTGAGAAAGAACCTGCTTTCTCAGGGACGGGGCACCCTATGGCACCCTCGTCCCGATCTTTGAAACCTCCATGTGTGGTTCCTGGATGGGACGAGGCAGGTTTGAGTACCCTACCACCAGCGGTGGTGGCTACCATCACTTCCGCTAGACTAGAGCATCGTCCACGAGACATGCCTATGCGTTGAAGTGGAACCTCTTTGTCAACTGGTGTTCTTCTAAACTTAAAGAACCCACGAAAGGCCCGATCAGTGTCGTGCTTTCCTTCTTGCAAGAAGGGTTGGAGCGAAGGTTGTCTCCCTCCACCCTGAAAGTGTATGGTGCCGCCATTGCCACACATCATGATGCAGTTGATGGTAAGTGCATTGGAAAGCACGACCTGATCATCAGTTTCCTGAGAGGAGCGAGGAGACTGAATCCTCCTCGCCCTCCTCTCGTTCCCTCTTTGGACCTCTCTGTGGTTTTAACTGCCCTGCAGAGTGCTCCCTTTGAGCCTCTGCAATCAGTGGAGCTTAAGTTCCTGTCAATGAAAACAGTGCTCCTGGTTGCATTGGCCTCCATCAAGAGGGTAGGGGACCTGCAGGCATTTTCGGGTGACGAAACGTGCCTGGAATTTGGACCGGCTAACTCTTACGTGATCCTGAGACCCCGGCCTGGATATGTGCCCAAGGTTCCCACCACACCCTTTCGAGACCAGGTGGTGAACCTGCAAGCGCTGCCCTTGGAGGACGCAGACCCAGCCTTGGCACAGCTCTGTCCAGTACGCACCCTCCATACTTACATAGACAGGATGCATTGTTTCAGGACTTCAGACCAGCTCTTTGTCTGTCATGGTGGGAAGCTGAAGGGAAAGGCTCTCTCCAAGCAAAGGTTGTCTCACTGGATAGTGGACACCATTGCTTTGGCTTACCAGCAGCAAGGTCGACCATGCCCCCTTGATGTGACGGCCTGCTCCACCCGGAGTGTGGCATCCTCTTGGGCTCTAGCGCATGGCGCCTCGCCAACAGACATATGTAGATCTGCAGGCTGGGCGACACCTAACACGGCCTCTGGGCAACCCCCACGTGTGTAGTCCACTGTAAGCCTCTCTGAGCATGTGTCTTTCCCTCGGCAAGCTACCTTGCCACCCCTGGGTTTGAAATATTCCACCTGCAGCTGGACACCCCAGTGATTCTCAATATGCAGCCCCCTGGGGTCATGTGTATTCCAAGTCCCCCCCTTCGGGCTGGGCATAATTGCATATTTCCACTGATATATGCTTCCCAGTGTACCTTGGCATAATTCCAGCAGCCATTAAAAACTATCCCTTTCATGTTAATGTTGTTTTTTCATTGTTTACATGTTTAAATATTCTGAGAATGCATAGTTTTAGTTCTAATGTTTAATGTTTAAACTGCAACAAATGCATTAAAACTTTTTTTTTTTGGCAGCCATTTTGTTTTTATTGTTTATGCCAAAACAGTGATGTTTACAACTTGTTATACGGCAGAAATGGATTCAGCACCTAAAAATCATATAGAAACAACACTTGAAGTACTTTTCCTCAAAAATGCCTACTGCATCTTATCCAGGGCTATTTATCTATTTTGGGACCTGACTAGGATACTTATTGTCAAATCTGAAAGTTTTGTTTATTGCATCATGAACTTCAGCCTCTGGTGTGTCATATTTTATTAACATTATCTTTTTTTTTTTTTTTTTTCAGAGATGGATATTTTTCCTTCTTAGTTATTAAACATTAATGAAGGCTTTGCTTGTCATTTGCTTTTTTAAACATGTTGGTCTTTTTGTAGGCATTTCTGTGATATCATCAGTGACTAATTCCTATTTCTTGTAAATGTTGAAACACTTAATCGGAGACATTAGCCAGGTGTGTGGCAGGAATAATGTAATATTTAATTAAATGTGTTGATAAAACATTGCCTGTGGTTATAGTAATCCTTTTTAATATATTCTTATAATATGTGCATTACATTGTAGAGTTTCTCTTTTTTTTTAACAGGGAGAGTATAGGGTATATGCACCATTTACTTAATCATGTCATTATGAGTTACTTTATCTTTATTTTTTATTTAACTTTGTGAGTGTATGCAAAATGTCTTCCTACTGTGTGTCTTGTTTAGGTCTTTTCACAAGTATTTCAGTGTTCAGTGAACCCTGTATAAACTAAATGAAAATTAAACAACCTGACCTGACTATGACGTCGATTCCTTGAGGTTTAGTGACTGTGCGTGTGCTGGTCTGTTAGCCAGCTGATGAATATATGAGGATATCTGAAGCAGAGAGACTGATAATGAGACTATAGGGATAAAGGCTGTAGTTGATAAACACTCTCAACAGCTTCTTCAGTTGTTCATTTAATCACTGCACCCAGTAGTTCCCATTTTCCCTCTTTTGATAGTGTCCTTTTAGAAAAGATCCAAAACATTTGACTAAACTTCTGGTTAGCATCCACTAAAACTATCTATTATTATTAGGCCAGCCAGGTTAACGTTTGAAAGAATTAAAAAAAATTGGCGTAGCCTAGTCACTGCATGTTTTAAACTGGCTATTTGTCCGAATTTCCATGTATTAATCGCTCTTTATTGCCTATGTGTGAACAGCTTGTAACGAAATATAAAAAACGAGACCTTCCTCGACTTCCTATAGGTTGTCTATGAAAGCCTGTAGAAAAAAAAAAGTCACAAAAAAATGTGACGCGTGAAACGAATGCTTGTACAATGTTCAGGATAATGCTGAAAGAGCTAATGTCAATGTGACATGCAAAGAAAAGGGATTCATTCATGCTAGTCTCACATAGCCAGATCTATATAGTCTCAAATATATATAACATAATCTTTTGACATGCCGATGAATTGCAGAGCTTTTGTAAATACATAGGCTACACTTCGCTATGATTAGATGCTTTCTTAACTGCTGTTTTCTCACCGCTGTCATTTTGTTGTGTGCAGGTTTTTATTGAGAGATGAAAGCATGCAGAACGTATTTACATGTTCGTCTAAATGTCACTCTCAGCAGCAGCTGTATAGCTGGAAATATATTTTCAACTTCTTTTGACTTATTAGCAAAGTACATTACGAGGCTGCGAGCAAGAGAAATAAGTTGCTGGCTGTCAGTACGATTTTTTTTTAACGAAATCAATACTTTTCTTGAGCAGTACATAAAATGATTTCTGAAGGATCATGTGACACTGAAGACTGGAGTACTGATGAAGAATAAAATATATTAAAATAAATATTTCACAGTATTACCGTGTTTTATCAAAATAACACTTTGATAAAAGTGTTTGGTGTTGGGGATGGGGTTGCCAAAAGTGTTGGGGGTGGGTTTACCAACCCCACGCCCAACCCTCCTACTTTACCCGGGTTTGGGACCTGCTTTGGCGAACTAATAAACTAATTAATTAAAGTTAGTTTAAGATGAGTATAAGAAGGTGAGTGAGTATAAGATATTTTAAAACATTTTTTTTAAACTTGAACACACTTTAGATTAGGGTCCAATTCCAGCCCGTTCTCACGCCCTAGGATGAGAATGCGTTGCCAATTCTCACTATTAACTAACTATGAACTATGACATTTGCCTCAATAAACTAATTGCTTAGTAATAGTTAGTAGCTGTTAAGTCTAGGTATTGAGTATAAGGGATGTAGCATAGGGTAATGCAGAAAAAGGCATTGATATATGTTTTATAAGTACTAATAAACAGCCAATATCCTATTAATATGCATGCTAATAAACAACTATAGTTAATATAGCCTAGTTAATTGGACCCCAAATAAAGTGTTACCAAAACCCAAACTTTTGAACTGTATAATGTGATATAGCTATATTTTAGATAGGCCTACAGGCCTAACACATAGGCTATATTTAAATCTGGAGTGAAGTTTATTTAGCCTATACTTTTCAGTGGCAACGGGTTTCTTCCTCACATTGAAGTCGGTCAATAATCACATTTTACAGTGTGCGATGTGTTTGAGTCCATACAGCATAACCGATGCATAATTTGCCAGTAAAGGTCAGGCCACGACCATTGGACTTTAGTGATAACCAGCTGTTTAGTTTCGGGGTGTAAAATGCAAAAGCAGGACAGGAGAGGGGAGGGCAAACAGAGCCTATAAATGACCGCTGCTTTTAACAACACGTTTTGAGTGTCACACTGGTGTAATCTCGCTCTCCATGGAAATACTGGCTCAGCTCGCGAAATCAACAACACCTGGAAATAAATAGCCAAATAATTTCTCAGCAAAGCCTAAATAAAGCAGAGCAATACCTAACTCAGGAATACTGCCGTTGATTGTGGATGATTTAGGAGCCGGTGTGATCTAAACGCAGCCATGGATCCGGTTATTGAAGCCGTAGCTTTGTTTCTGGGCTTTGTGAGTTGGGTCATGGTTGGCATCACAATCCCGAACCGCTACTGGAAAGTGTCGTCGTTGGACGGGACGGTGATCACCACCTCCACCCTGTACGAGAACCTGTGGATGTCCTGCGCCACGGACTCGACCGGAGTGCACAACTGCCGCGAGTTCCCCTCGCTGCTCGCCCTGTCCGGTACAAAACACCTCTCAAACTAATCATTTCACCATCGCAGGTGTAGAAACTTGATATTAGCGACCACTGTCATACATAAACAATGTAAAGAAATGTAATTTTGGCGGGAACTTTGGTGACCATGAATTTTCTCACATCAGCACGCATGTTTTGTGAATAATTTAGAGCAATTATCTTTCTTTCTTGCCTTCTTTCTTTCTTTTTTTGGTTTGTTTCTTATCTGTTTAGTCCCTTCAATGTTTATGTTTATTTTGTTTACTGCTATATAGGCTTTTTTCTTTATTTTTCCTTCTCAGTCCAGGAATTTATGTTCTTTGTCGGTCTTTATTTATTTAGGCCTATGTATTTATTTATTTATTTGCTTTCTCACTTCAGTAAATATTTGATATTTATTTGTCTTTCTTTTTTTTCCTTTTTTTTAATACTGTTTATTATTTATGTATTTTCCTTGCCAGTCTTTCTTTTTTTTTATTTAGGCTTTTTATTAATTTATTCGTTCTTAGTTCAGTAAATATTTTATATTTATTTGTCTTTCTATATTTGTTACTGTTTAATATTTATTAATGTATTTTTTATTTTATTTTATATCTATCTATCTATCTATCTATCTATCTATCTATCTATCTATCTATCTATCTATCTATCTATCTATCTATCTCTCAGTCCAGTAATTATTTATATTTATTAGACTTTAATTTATTTGTTTACTACTATTAATTTATGTAGGCTATTTCGTTGTAGGTCTTTATTTATTTGTTTGTTTGTTTTTCGTTCTCAGTTCAGTAAATATTTTATATTTATTTGCCTTTATTTGTGTAGCCTACTAGCCTACTGTTTATGTATTTTCTTCTTTGGTCTTTCCTTCTTTAAGTTTATTTATTTATTTATTTATTCGTTCTCGGTCAAGCAATTTGATTTTATTTGACTTAATGTATTTGTTTACTACTATTTACTAGGCTATATATTTATTTAGTTCGTTAGTTATGCATTTTCTTTGTCGGTCTTTCACTTCTACCTTCCTTCCTTTATTTATTTATTTATTTATTTATAGTAATTCATTTATATTTTTCTTTCTTTCTTTCTTTCTTTCTTTCTTTCTTTCTTTCTTTCTTTCTTTCTTTCTTTCTTATGCTGTTTATTTGTATAGGCTATCTTTAGGTAGGCTAATTCTTGTATTTACAGTCCTTCATATTTTATACCCAACTCTTTTTCAGCACTACTGTAACATGTGTTTCAGGCAGCACGTGTGTATCAGTGTATGATTAGGCTATCTCTCTCCTCCTCGCGCAGGTTATATCCAGGCGTCTCGCGCGCTGGTGATCGCGGCTGTGGTGTGCGGCTCGTTCGCGGTGGTCGCGACACTCATCGGCATGCAGTGCTCGAAGGCCGGCGGGGAGAACTACCTCCTGAAGGGCAGACTCGCCGGAACCGGAGGCGTACTCTTCCTTCTGCAGGGTAAAACACATTCATATTATTTAACATCAATATTATAGAATGACGACTGGAATGTAGGCCTACACATGCATGCATGCTATCTTAGATTCACTCATCAGGATGCGTTACTGCTGTTATCTGTTAATCTTTATGGCTATGTTTTTGATCTCTTGTAAAGGTTTGTGCACGATGGTATCAGTGTCATGGTACGCTGCAAATATCACTCAACAGTTCTTCAACCCGCTCTACCCCGGGCAAAAGTGAGTAAGATCTCACTTTTAAAGAGTTTAGAGGGAAATGCTGCCCCCTGCTGACTCCACTCTACTCACATCCAACAGGTGCCTCTGGCTGCACGGGTTTACCAAGTAGCCTATTTATTTAAATAAACTGCAGACTATTACTGAATTGCCCTACTGTGCTTTACTAAATGTGTAGGCTATAATCAAAATATTTGTACGTGACGTAAAGCTGCTTTGACCGTCGGGGAGAAGTCTCGCTTTCAGTGCGGGTGCGGCGTATCGAGGCCGGGTGCAATTTTTTTAGCCTGGTAATTGAATAGTATTTTATTATATAATTTAATCATGTCGTACAGTGTGGTCTGCAATGATCTTATAGGATTGCCCAAACCTCACAGTCTGTTCACTCTCAGAAAAAAAGGTACAAAATCTGTCACTGGACCAGTACCCTTTGAAAAGATATTAATATTTACACTTTAGATAATATTATGTTCCTTTAAGATACTAATATGCACCCTTCAGGGGTAAATGAGGTATAAAAGCGTACCTTTTGAAAAGGTACCACCCCAGTGACAGCTCTTATACCTTTTTTTTCTGAGAGTGTAACAGGAATAAAATGAAAAACAGGACAATTCCCCAAATCCAGCAGTCCTGACTGGCTCAGGTGTGTTTGATTTGAGGAACCCTGTCCTACAGTCTCATGGACTTCATTATCACGTGCACGCGGTGGCTATTATAAGTCCACACGACCGTAAGTGCATATGAAGTGCATGTGTGCCATTTGGGACAGGGCCGTGTGTTTACTGGCGTGAGGGTGGGACGACCTGTCACTCACATGAGATTGGCCAGTTGCAAACCACAACCATCCATTCAATTACAGACGGGCAAAATCAAGTCCTTCCCTACATTTTTTCCTCCAAGAAGCCATTTCACCCGAATACACGTCACAATAGAAAATATCATCACACTTTAAAGTCCCCATGAAATCAAAATTGACGTTTTTTTAGCTTTTAGTATGAATATGAATATGCTTACTGTTATCTATAAGCTAGTGTGCTCCAAAACAATGACAAAATTCACATTTAGAAGATATATAAGCATTCAAAACTTAGTTTCTCACTCTCAAAATCAATGATTTTGATGACATCACTCTGCACTTCATCTTATCATCAGATTTTCTGTCCAATCAAATGCTCTCTAGAATCTGAAGCTCCGCCCCTACAATATAAATTGACGCTGAAACTGCGGCTAAAATCGGTCACTTGTTCACACATTTACTATTTTCTATATGGTTCATATGCGCAAGACCACAAAAATGCTATATTTTAAAGCGATATGGAGGAGATTATGAGGAAACGGCGGCTTAACGGCTCTAGCCGAACTGTGATATATAAACTAAACGCTATTGGCTATTTAAAAAAAAAAGGGAAGAGCTGTTCAATAGGTCCCGCCCTCTCTTCCTGTTTCACTGAATAATGCTGTGTGTTTCAAGGCACTTCAGTGGGCCTTTAACTTTAGTTTCAAAGCAATTTTAATAACGAGTGAAACTTATGTATGTTACAGTGAAGTGAGCTGAATATGTTTTCGTTGTTTTTGTGGTGTGCCGTAGGTATGAGATTGGGGAGGCTTTATACATCGGCTGGGCCTCGGGTGTTCTCTCCATCTGTGGAGGGGCTTGTCTCATGTGCAGCTGCAAATTAGGCTCAAACGAGAAGACGTGAGTTGCTTTGTTGCTCACACTCACTCACACACTTCTGTTCTCTTTTCATTAATCGTAATGTGCTCCTATAATATTTTCCCCATTCTAGTTATTTTAATGAATCTGTGTGTTTCTGTCGTTCTTGCAGTGGTTACCCCTACCAGCCCACGCGAGAAACGGTTTACTCAACGTCCACATCCAGGAGAGAAGCTCAGAGCACTTATGGAAGAAATGCCTACGTCTAAATGAAGCAATTATGGGCAAACATTTGACTGTTAATATTCCGTCTGTGCAATTATGTAAATATTTATAGAGACGCACTGGCAGTTTTTGGCCTCCTAAGAATACGTCGTAAATCATGTCAAATGTTACCATGTCAGTTTTGCTGTGCAAAAACACCTCGGAGAACATTATACAGAATGAAAGAGTTGATTCACTGAATAGGAATTACACAATGAAAATGCTTCAATTTGGTTCAGAATTCTTTTGCCGTAGTTACATGAATCAAGGTATATATAGAAAAGAATGCATAATGTGTTGATGATCTTTTCTCCATTTATTTGTACAAATGACCTTGTTTTATATGCTGTATTTTATACAAACATTAAACATACATGACATTAAAAAGGCCATTATGTATTTAGGGATGTTTTATTGTTTTATTGACACGGCTCACGTAATGCCAACAATAATACTTTTACTTTCAAAATTTGATCATTTACACTACTTAAACTTATTTTCATTTGTTCTGATATACATAGGCCTATCACTAACAATAGCAATTAAATACAGTGGAAACTACGGTTTCCTTTACAACCGAGACTGGATGATTCGTTTATGTTGTATTCTATTCCTAAATTCTCTAGGAGCTTTATAAAATACAGCATAAATGAACAGAACAGAATTGAACAGAATAGACATATATTAACCATGGTCTCCATGGTTTCCTTTACTACCGAGACTGGATGATTATTTTATGTTGTATTCTATCCCATATGCACGGCAGAATAGAATAGAATAGAATAGAATAGAATAGAATAGAATAGAATAGAATAGAATAGAATAGAATAGAATAGAATAGAATAGAATAGACAGATATTTACCATGGGATCCACGGCTTCCTTTACTACCAAGACTGGGTGATTCTTTTATGTTGTATTCTATTCCATCATGCTATAGGAGCTTTATAAAACACAGCAGAATAGAATAGAATAGAATAGAATAGAATAGAATAGAATAGAATAGAATAGAATAGAATAGAATAGGCAGCTATTTACCATGGTATTCATGGTTTCCTTTACTACCGAGACCGGGTGATTCTTTATAAAACACAGCATAATAGAATAGAATAGAATAGAATAGAATAGGCAGCTATTTACCATGGTATTCATGGTTTCCTTTACTACCGAGACCGGGTGATTCTTTATAAAACACAGCATAATAGAATAGAATAGAATAGACAGATATTAACCATGGGATCCACGGTTTCCTTTACTACCAAGACTGGGTGATTATTGTATGTTGTATTCTATTCCATCATGCTATGAGCTTTATAAAACACAGCATAATAGAATATATTGGAATAGAACAGAACAGAACAGAACAGAACAGACCAGACATATATTTACCATGGTATCCACAGTTTCCTTTACTACAGAAGCTTGGTGGTTCTTTTAAGTATTCTATTCCATAATGCCATAGGGGCTTTATAAAACACAACATAATAGAATAGAATAGAATAGAATAGAATAGAATAGAATAGAATAGAATAGAATAGAATAGAATAGAATAGAATAGAATAGAATAGAATAGAATAGAATAGTTTAAACACAGATATTTACCATGGTCTCCACGGTTTCCTTTACTACGAGACTTGGTGATTCTTTTATGTTGTATTCTATTCCATAATGCTATAGGTGCTTTATAAAACATAATATAATATAATATAATATAATATAATATAATATAATATAATATAATATAATATAATATAATATAATATAATATAATATTATATAATACAGATATTTACCATGGTCTCCACGGTTTCCTTTACTCCCGAGACTCGTCGAGGCGAGAATAGACTTTTCATCTCTAGTAAAGGATGATGGGTCATATATCAACTATCAGTCCATTGCTTAGATGTGGGCGTGTTCGTCCAGTGCGCTAAAATAATTCGGCCAATGGGACGAGACCACGTTCGTCGACAAACACGGATGTCACCGCGCTGAAATGTAGGGCGATTTGAATTGTACACCTAAGAGGTTCAGCAAGAGGAGACTTCGTAAAGTTCGTGTCCGACAGCTGTTGTGCACAGTCACTGTCACACGGGGCTAAGAAACAACTCAATACAAAGTATCATCCACTTATTGAGAGACACACGGAACTAGAGTTTCGCATTCCTTTATTCAACTCGGACATATTTATAACCCGGACAACAGAAACATCTCCTCGCCAAGAATGCCGGATATGCCGCTGTTATGGTGATCTGAGTATAAACACTCTTTCTGTCTTATTGCTTGTTGTGAAGCACAGTGGAAAGACATACGGTTGTGTATCGGGGGTGTGATTGATAGATGTCATGATGGATTCGGGACGGCGGAGAGGTTTGAACAGTGTCCTGTCCTCCCTGTCTCTGCTCTGTGTGGTCCTGGACCTACAGCTGGACGGTGAGATCTCACTCTTATTCTTCTTCCATACATGAGATTATGTTTATATGCAAAGGATTTCAGGTTTTGTCAGGTTTCCTGGACTAAGTTGTCCGGGAAGTACAAAATATTACCATGTCTTTGGACATGTACTATGTTAATACTACGGTATTGCCACTTACCACTTAAAATACCATTGTACACATATGTTAATCATGAAATATATATCAGAACACCATGGCATCATAATCTGACGATACTTTACTCTATCATGATAGGTTTACAGGTGCTCAACAGGAAGTGACAAAGAAGAAGTCCTTCGAAAAATAGTTTAAAGTCACATTGGCTTATAAAACTTAGTGATATGCGTATCTAGACACAATTTTAATGCCATCTAATACACAAGTATACTGTATTGACAGCTCAGTAGGATTTGAAGCACATTCCCTGACTGGTCTGATTTCACACAAAATGACAAGTACAATAGTAATACCATGGTAATGCTGTTTTGTACATAAATCATGATTTGTTTGATGTGTAATTCCAAGGTACTTCACGAGGTTTAGAAGTGATAGAAAGTAAGCAGAGGAGGTAGTTTGTAATTTTAAGTTTTGTTTTCCAAATCAATCCTGCTTGCTTTCACTTTTTGTGCTGCCATTGTGAACCGAAACACAATATGCAAAGGAGTTTTGTTTTTATGATGTTACAGAAATGCTTACCTTTTGGGTGTGTAGATGTAAACGTGTATAAAGCATGGCAACTCAATCCCATGAGGCAGATGGGTTTTTTTAAAGCTGCCCCAGGAAGAAGCCGTTCTGACATCCAGTCATTTTTCATTTAATTCACTCCAAAATGTCAGAGGCCTGGTGTCATGTGTAAGTCGCTTTGTTTCAGGTGTTTTAGGCGCCACACCTGTTGAGATCGAGCATCATCTGGAAATGGGCCGTAAGCTGCTGGCAGCCGGACAGTTAGCTGAGGCCCTGTCTCATTATCATTCAGCTGTGGGTAAGACCCATGCACACACACACTCACACACTCACAATCATCACACATGAAAGCTAAACTACTGTTCAAAAGATTGGGGTCAAATAAACACAGTGAGCAGAAGAGACTTGAACGGTAGCTTAATTATTTTGCTATTCAGTACTAAAAATGCATTTCATTTCACTTTATGTAGATCATTAAAAAATGAATAAAAGATTTTGTTACACTTCACTAACAAATTCAAACTTCCTAAATAGAGGGCGACTCTAAGAACTACCTGACGTACTACAAACGGGCCGCCGTTTTCCTGGCCATGGGCAAGTCCAAGTCAGCGCTGCCAGACCTGACCCAAGCCATTCAGCTCAAGCCAGACTTCCTCGCTGTGAGTTACATTTTGTTGTTGTGATACAAACTGGGTTATAGGTGTAAACGCTCAGTATGGTGTGTGCATGTTTTCAGGCCAGACTGCAGAGGGGTAATATTCTGCTGAAACAAGGAAGTACTCAAGAGGCCAGAGAAGACTTCCAAGCGGTAGTGAGTACAACAATTCCCTTAAAGGGATAGTTCACCCTGAAATGAAAAATGATCTTTTACACACCCTGGTTTTTTTTTTTTTTTTTTATGCCGTTCTTTCTTTTTCGGACCACAAAAGGAGATGATAAAGTCCCTCCTGTGCTCGTCCATATAATGGCAGTGAATAGAGACCAACGTCAAGCTTTTCAAAAAAGATGCAGAAGTATCACAGAGTATGATCCCATGTTACACGTGCCGTATATTCCAAGTGTTCTGGGGGTTTACGAGAGGGTTTGGTGAAACACAACCTGAAATTTAATGTAGTGTTTAACCAGGAAAAGCACACAAGATGTGAAAAATCAAGACTAGTGAAAACGCGATGTGAAATACAATGCCTAGAAATCCCCAAAAAAGTATCTGTGTACTTTCTTCACTGAGTTTGAATATCTCCGGACTAGACCCCGGTTGTCTGATGAAAGTCGACAGATGTGAACATAACTTCTTGTTGCGACAAACACAACATATATATTCACCTCAGAGAGTAAAAAAGTACATGGATTGTATTTCATTTAGTCTTGATTTCTCACATCTTGTGCTTTTTCGACTGGGCGAGTCGGAGTGAACTGTGGCTCTTACTTTGTAGGCCAACCGGCTGTTAGCATCATGCTGGTTCCCTCCAGAAAAACCCAATAGGATTTTCACATAGGCTTTTGGATTATTGCTAAAACAAGCTCTGTGATCAACAAAAGTTTATGATACTTGCACGTTTTGTCCATCAAATTTTAGAGATGAACACAACCTTCATGAATTTTATAAGCCTAAATGCAGCAGTCGCCAGAAGTTAAAAGCTAAAGGTAGACTATAAACAAACTACACCACCGTCTCATGAATTCACCGTCACCATCACTAAGCTTCTGACAACTCTTTCAGCTTTTATCTAAAAAAAAAACATTTTCCCAGGACGTTGAAGTTAGAAAAGTTTATAAGAGCACAATTAGCATAACGATGCTGTAAAAGAGTTTCCCTGTTTAATCTCCTCGACTGCCTCTGTTGTCCCATTTAGCCACTTGCTCGCAACCGCCTTTTTCAAGACACATAACAGCTCCAAAAAAATCACGAGTGGGGTAATACTGATGTATTTTATGTCATGGAATAAAACGCAAAAGTGTCTTGAGCTTGCGTCACTCACCACAGACTTTATTTCAGCCATATAACCAAAACCCCATTTAAATAAACCCATTGACTTCGGGACGGTGGAACCGGAAGTGTTGACATGCAACTTGCTTCTGCGTTTTGGCCTACAAAGTGATGTCATACCTTGATTGCCAAACTCTGTCATAAACCCCAGAAAACTTGTAATATGTAGCATGGGATCATTCTCTGATGCTTTTGAATGATTTTTTGAAAAGCTTGATGCTGGTTGCTATTCACTGCCATTAAATGGACGAGCACGTCCTTTTGTGGTCCATAAAAGAAGGAAGTGCATACGGCATTAAAACAACACCAGGGTGAGTAAATGATAACTTTTCATTTTAGGGTGAATATCCCTTTAAAACAGTGGTCTCAAACCGGTTCCACAGAGGGCCTAGTGTATGCAGGTTTTTGGTATTTCCCTTCAATTAGTGCCCAATTAAGACCTAGACTACCAGGTGAGGGGAGATCTTAACCAATTAGTGACCTACTCAATCAGTTTGGTTCAAGGTAAAAGAGAAAACCTGCATACACTAGGCCCTCCGTGGAACCGGTTTGAGACCACTGCTTTAAAACCTGCCAACTTCATTCTCAAACCAGATCACATTCTGCATCTACTTGTTCTGTTCCTGCCGTCTGCTCTGTTAACTTCTCTCTCTCTCGCAGCTGAAGCGTTCCCCGGATCATGAGGAAGCACATGACCAGCTCCACAAGGCCGATGAGCTGGAGGTACTCCAGGAAGAGGCACATGAGGCCTATCACCATGGAGACTACACCACTACTGTCCAGGTGCTGGAGCGAGTCATAGAGGTGAGTTAGTCTGGAGACCCAATACACATGCAGCAGCAACAGGTGTTGCTTATAGGAATATTAAAGGGATAGTTCACACAAAAATGAAAAGGATGGTAGGTATTATTTATTCATCCTCATGTTTTTTCAAAGCCATTTGACTTTTTTTTCTTCCATGAAACTCAGAATCATTATCAGATTCTAGAATGTTTTAAGTACAAGAAAAATTGGTATGTGATTTATTCTGTAAAGCTAGCCTGGAAATCCAGACCCAAATCTGAAAGATTAATGGTCTGGCATCGACTAATGAAAATCGGCCAGCTCGAGGGGCAGCACCAAGCATGCATTTGAAAATCTCACTAAGCGCAATTGGATAACACTACGACCAATCACAACAAGCCCCATACGCTTAGCTACCAGCAGCGCTAACTGGTAGATAAGACTCTTGCCGTATCCGGTCGGCAAAACAGCAAAAACACCCTTCTTGCAAAGGAACGATTCGAGCGCCGTCTTCTGTTCCTCTTTTAGATAAAAAGCCAAGTCTAACTCGTTCATTGCAGCGGCCAAAGCCGTTTCAAACAACTGGTGTTCATCCATAGCCATCTTGCAATGTTTACTAATGACTTCGACGTCACAGCGCTGTAACAGCTCTGTTATTCGACACCAGAGTGACTCGCTGAGCAAATTCAGCTTGTGCTCTCGGGAGAACTCTGGATTTCCAGGGTACTGTAAAGCTCCAAATAAGACAAAATATTTGCATAAAATATATTTATAGAACTTGTGAACTACATTGAAAGTAGAGCTGCACATTTACATCACATAACATTAAATAATTTAGCAGACGCTTTTATCCAAAGTGACTTACAAATGAGGAGAACAATAGAAGCAATCAAACCAACAATAGGGCAACAATATGCAAGAGCCATGTCTAGTCCCAGTTAGTCCAGCAGAGTACACGTAGCAAGTTTAAAAAAAAAATAGATATAAAGAATAGTGTTAGTAGAAATGGGTCAAGTGTTGAGGAAAAAGGTGCGTCCAGCAATTTCTTGAAAATGGCTAAAGACTCATGTTGAGTTAGGAAGACTTTGCTGATTCATCCAGTAAAGAAACAAATGAGTGAGTCATTGAATCATTCATTCCAGCTTTAATTGAAAGTCTTCTGAATCGCAAATTTATACTGTTGTTCAAAGATTTTGAGATTTTAATGTTTTTAAAAGAATTCACCATTTATTTGTTCAGAAATACAGTAAACCAGTAATATTTTGAAGTAATATTATGATTTGAAACAAATGTTATCTTTTTTTAATAAATTGTACAATTTAATTTATTCCTGTGACGCAAAGCTGAATTTTCAGCATCATTACTCCAGTCTTCAGTGTCAGAAATCATTCTGATATGCTGATTTGCCGCTCAAGAAACATTTATTTTAATCATTGTTGAAAACAGTATAATATTTTTGATGAATAGAATATTTTCTGTTCTCAATAAGTTGAGAAGAACTGAATTTATTTGAAGTAGAAATATTTTACCTTCTAAATGTCTTTACTGTAACTTTTAATCCATTTAATGCGTCCTTGCTGAATAACAGCATTTATTCCCTGAAAATATTTAGCTTTCTTATTATTTAGAAGCAGATCTTTTTTCAGATTTTTCATTGAAAATATGAAAGTTTTGTTTAGGTCAAGTATTCTTAAAGAATTAACCTTTTATCACTTATCATATTATAATTGTTGATCTCACTTTCCCTTATTTGAGTTGTTAAACTCAAAGGTGCAGTGAGTGATTTCTCAGAAGGGCTTTTGAAAGTGGGGATGGTTGTATTTTGTTGAGTGTACTGTTTATTTTTTGCTTTATTTTCACTTTATTTTTCGTGAAGCATTTTTTCTTCTTCGCTTCAGCTATGATAAAAAGACTCTTTCACTGCGTGTTGTACATTTTGTGGGCGGAGCAATGAAGTGAGGGGTGTGTTTGTTTGGGTTGATTTCAAATATCAACAGTGTTTCTCAGAAATCGCTTACTGCACCTTTAATGGCCCTACAAATAAAATACAAAGACAAATAACACATCAAATGTCTCTAGAGATTCAAAACCTCTGTGTGAATGCCTTGTTGTCATCTAGCTTTGTTCTTGTAGTCATTTTCTCTTGTTTCCCCAGCTCTCTCCGTGGGACCCAGAGTCTCGAGAACTAAGAGCCGAGTGTTTCATCCGCCTCGGGGAGCCGAGGAAGGCCATTATGGACCTGACACCAGCAACTCGTCTCCGTGCGGACAACCGAGCAGGCTTCCTCAAACTCAGTCAACTACATTACAGTTTAGGCGAGCATCACGACTCACTTAAGTATGTACAGCAAGCTAAATGTCAAGTTGTCAGGCTTGTTTTGGAATGCTGAATTGACAGCTGCATTCTTTAGCTAGGAATTTGGTATTCAGTATTCAAGCTTCTCCTGTAGGTAGTTTTAAGGATAATTCGAGGGTCGCACCTGTTAGTAAATACAGTTGTCAGACCCACACAATGACCGTGTGCATGTAGCCGTAGAAACACTATATCAAACTGATTCTAAAAGGAAAGATGTCTCTTTCTTTTGCCGCTGTTCACTTTGTCTTTCCTTCTTTGTTTCTGTTTTCAGTCATGTCCGTGAGTGTCTGAAGCTGGATCAGGATGACAAGGAGTGTTTTGCCCACTACAAACAGGTCAAGAAGCTCAGCAAGCAGCTGGACTCTGCAGAAGAGCTGATCTCAGAACAGAGGTGCTGAAAACATCTCTTCCCCGTCCCTTTTAGAGTGGCCTTTATTTGAGATTCGTTGTAGTATTATAATGAGATATTATAAAGTATAGTAGTTAATTTTTAATTATTTTTGTGTTCATTTATTTTATTTTATTGCAAACACTACCATTCAAACCTTTGTGATGGTTTTGAAGTAAGTTTCTTATGCACAGTAAGACTAAATTTGATTATTAGTATTTTTTTTTATATACAGCACAAACAGTAATGTTGTCAAATATTAAATTTAACATATTTTGAAATATAATTTATTCCTGTGATGGTAAAGCTGAATTTTCAGCATCATTACTCCAGTCTTCAGTGTCACATGATCCTTCAGAAATCATCCTAATATGATGATTTGATGCTCAAGAAACATGTCTTTTATTATTATTATTATTATTATTATTATTATTATTATTATTATTATTATTAATGTTTAAAACAGTTTTCTTGCTTATTGCTTTGTGGAAACCAGTGATTTTTTTCTGGATTCTTTGAACAAGAAAAGAAAGAATTGTATTTATTTGAAATATAAATCTTTTGTAACACTATAAATGTCTTTAATATCAATTTTTATCAATTGAATGCATCTTTGCGGAATACAAGTGTTAATTTCTTTAAAAAAAAGAAGTGTTACTGACTTGGTTTTGAATGGCTCTGTATCAAACAGTGTTTCTATCAAAATGATTTTCTATCATTCCAGACTTTGCAGACATCATCATCATTCAGACTATTTATTAATTGGTTTTGTCTTTTGCTCTTGATTGGCAGGTATCAGGAAGCCATTGATAAGTATGAGTCTGTGATGCGAACAGAGCCGAATGTTGCGTTCTACATTAATAAAGCAAAGGAGAGGATCTGTTTCTGCTTAGTCAAAGTATGTGCCTTTACAAAATGTAATTTAGTCATTATGCTGTTATATTACAAATTTAAAGGACCTTCTAGTTACTATTGACGTGGTATGTGCTCTTTCACATCATTAGAGGTGAATAGTGCAAGACCATGTTCAAGTCAGGCTTTGGTGTCTAGCCTTCATCTCACTGGTTGTGGTTTACTCTTGTGACTCCTCCAGATGAAGGAAGCTGAGGAAGCCTTAGACATTTGTTCAGAAGCTCACCAGAGAGAACCTCAGAATATCCACATCCTCCGGGACCGAGCGGAGGCCTACATCCTACTGCAGGAATATGAGAAAGGTAGAATTTATATTTTATTTTATATTATTTACTCATTTATTACTATATAAGCCCTGTTTACACTTGGTATTAAGATGCGTTTTGGTCGATCGGATCACAAGTGGACGAGGGAGACACATTCCCGTTCACACCTGGTGTTTTAATCCGACTCTTTTGTCCAATTTCAACCACTTCTGTCCTGATTTCTTCGAGGGGAGGGTCTATGGGCGGGGAAATGTTTGGGCTTTTTCAGATCTTTCAATCTAATGGATAAAATAAGCTCACGCAAATTACATATGAACACGACCGGAGACGACGGAAAAAACACACAGAGAGCATCAGCTTTAGTTTCTGCTCTGACAGCCGCAAGATCAGCCGAACGCTGTGAGTGTGTGTTAGAAATCAGGAATGGTGAGAGAACATTGTGTTTGATACTTTTTTCATCCTCAAACCAAAACAATAATGTTACGCTTGAGGTCAGTTGGAGGAGAGTAGACAGTCTTTAGTGGCTGTTCAAACACATTCGATCACAAGACCCTGTATTCAGCTGAACAGATCGACCAAATGCATCTTAATACCATGTCAGGATTTTCATTTTGTATGTATGTAAATACTTCCTCTGTTCCTCTGCTCAGCTGTGGAAGACTATCAGGAGGCTCGGGAGTTTGATCAAGACAACCAAGAGATTCGTGAAGGTCTTGATCGGGCACAGAAGCTCCTCAAGCTTTCTCGCAAGAGGGACTATTACAAGATCCTGGGGGTCAGCAGGTAAGGCAATGACTGACGATCAGAATCCTGCTTTGAAATGTTAATAACAGTGTTAGGGGCCGCTCACATACACAGGTCAGTGAAGTGAAGAAAAAAAACCCCGCAAGATCTAGAGACACGTTTTTTTAAAAGTTAAACTTATTTCAACTTGAGCGCCGCATTGTTAGAACATCGACGTCACGCACGAGACTCTACAAAAAATGTAATGTAAAAAAAAATGTTGTAATACTACTGAAAAATCATGACCCTAACCTTTATCTCCATACCGAAATGTCAATTGGCCAGACTTGTTAAAAGAACGTTGTTTGACAGAAGTTCTTGTTTCTTTTCACTTGTTTTCAGGAGTGCCAACAAACAGGAAATCATAAAAGCATACAGAAAGCTGGCTCAGCAGTGGCATCCTGATAATTTCCAGTCTGAAGCAGACAAGAAAGAGGCAGAGAAAAGGTTTATTGATATTGCATCAGCAAAGGAAGTGCTCACAGATCCAGGTAAGAGAATAACAAGTGATAGCAAATCCGAAATGAAACATGTAAACACATGGTTGTCAATGTTCTTTCCAGCAAGTCTGTTATTGAGAACAATTTTCTGTCAGGTTTTTTTTTTTAAAGTGCCACTGTTATGCTTTTTCGAATATTATCTTTCATGCAGTGTGTAATAGCTTTTTGTGAAATGTAAAAGTCTGCAAAGTTTCAAAGATCAAAGTGAACAACGTCTACTTTGACCCTCAAACACTAGTTGTAGCTGAGACTGGAAGAGTTTGGTTCATGTTGTCGACATGTCGAGAAAATGCTGTAAGTGGCAGGCCAATCAGAACAGACTGGGCCATCTGACCAATCAGTGCAGAGTAGATCAATCACAACAGACTGGGCCATCTGACCAATCAGAACAGAGTAGACCAATCAGAACAGACTGGGCCTTCTGACCAATCAGAACAGAGTAGACCAATCAGAACAGTCTGACCAATCAGAGCAGAGTAGATCAATCACAACAGACTGGGTCATCTGACCAATCAGAGCAGAGTAGACCAATCAGAACAGACTGGGCCATCTGACCAATCAGAACAGAGTAGACCAATCAGAACAGTCTGACCAATCAGAGCAGAGTAGATCAATCACAACAGACTGGGTCATCTGACCAATCAGAGCAGAGTAGACCAATTAGAAGAGAGTAGACCAATCACAACAGACTGGGCCATCTGACCAATCAGAGCAGAGTAGATCAATCACAACAGACTGGGCCATCTGACCAATCAGAACAGAGTAGACCAATCAGAACAGAGTAGACCAATCACAACAGAATGGGCCATCTGACCAATCAGAGCAGAGTAGACCAATCACAACAGACTGGGCCATCTGACCAATCAGAGCAGAGTAGACCAATCAGAACAGACTGGGCCATCTGACCAATCAGAG